>NC_091118.1:211375528-211418028 GCF_040183065.1 Periplaneta americana | reverse complement strand
TGATTAATTCAATATATGCTCGAGATAATATGTGATTTATTAAATGGAGGGTTGAATTGATCAGTTTTTCATTAAATGAGTGGAAAGTTTCTTCGAATTAATAAGTGATTTATAAATTGGATATAAACATATGTTACGATACATGAATACGTGTAGACAATGACCTATCCACACACATAAATACGTGTACATATATCGTACATGCATATATTCAACGTTTCACATTGGTAAGTACATATAGACAATGACCTATCCAGACACATAAATGCGTGTACATATATGGTACATGCATATATTCAACGTTTCACATTGGTAAGTGCATATAGACAATGACCTATCCACACACATAAATGCGTGTACATATATGGTACATGCATATATTCAACGTTTCACATTGGTAAGTGCATATAGACAATGACCTATCCACACAATAAGTACGTGTACATATATCGTACATGCATATATTCAACGTTTCACATTGGTAAGTGCATATAGACAATGACCTATCCACACACATAAATACGTGTACATATATCGTACATGCATATATTCAACGTTTCACATTGGTAAGTGCATATAGACAATGACCTATCCACACACATAAATGCGTGTACATATATGGTACATGCATATATTCAACGTTTCACATTGGTAAGTGCATATAGACAATGACCTATCCACACAATAAGTACGTGTACATATATCGTACATGCATATATTCAACGTTTCACATTGGTAAGTGCATATAGACAATGACCTATCCACACACATAAATACGTGTACATATATCGTACATGCATATATTCAACGTTTCACATTGGTAAGTGCATATAGACAATGACCTATCCACACACATAAATGCGTGTACATATATGGTACATGCATATATTCAACGTTTCACATTGGTAAGTGCATATAGACAATGACCTATCCAGGCACATAAATGCGTGTACATATATGGTACATGCATATATTCAACGTTTCACATTGGTAAGTACATATAGACAATGATCTATCCACACACATAAATACGTGTACATATATCGTACATGCATATATTCAACGTTTCATATTGGTAAGTGCATATAGACAATGATCTATCCACACACATAAATACGTGTACATATATCTTACATGCATATATTCATCGTTTCACATTGGTAAGTGCATATAGACAATGACCTATCCACACAATAAGTACGTGTACATATATCGTACATGCATATATTCAACGTTTCACATTGGTAAGTGCATATAGACAATGACCTATCCACACACATAAATACGTGTACATATATCGTACATGCATATATTCAACGTTTCACATTGGAAAGTGCATATAGACAATGACCTATCCACACACATAAATACGTGTACATATGTCGTACATGCATATATTCAACGTTTCACATTGGTAAGTGCATATAGACAATGACCTATCCACACACATAAATACGTGTACATATATCGTACATGCATATATTCAACGTTTCACATTGGTAAGTGCATATAGACAATGACCTATCCACACACATAAATACGTGTACATATATCGTACATGCATATATTCAACGTTTCACATTGGTAAGTGCATATTTTAAGGCATATGTACACCCACAAAACGCAAAAAATGATGAAAAATTAGAATTTTGAAAATATAACTATTTTAATAGAGAATTTTCTCCTCTTTAATTTGATATAAGAATTTTCGATTTATGTCTTATGGTTTTTCAGATAAGTCCCAATTTCCAAAATGCTGCGTCATCAGCCACGGTCACTTACTTTTGGAGTGCATTACTTTTGGAGTGATCTTCGTAGCAGTCAATCCCCTCGTCCAGCATTGCTTGTAAAATAAACTTCTTTCTAGTCCCGAAATAGATGCATAGATATCTGGGCATGATCATTAGATTGAAAAAACTTTTTTACGTAATGAAGTAATTTATAATCTTTTACTGTTGGTCGTAAAACTGTAAATTTGTGAGTCATTGATGTTGTACGTCATTTTTATAAGAGTCCAGAAGGAGAAATTACAATTCTGAGCAGGATGAGCATAAATCCTGGGACAAACACCATCGCAGGATTTGTTGCATCAATGGAAATAGGGACAAAAATGCCAAAAAAACATTCAACACCTCAAGTTAAAACAAGGCGGAGGTATTTGAGAGGCAGAAAGAAGCTGAAACAGGACCGACATGAAGCTGCTTAAGGGGTGACATAGGATGATGCAGTCTTCTAGGCTCTGAAAGTTTGTGGCTCATTTCCTGCAAATAGTAATTTTAGAATATTTAATTCTTTCAAACATGATATCTCGGACAAATATGGTGATACCAAGAAGATATTGGTGTCATTTTGAAGCTTGAAATGTCCCCCAGTGCCTGACAATGAGTAAAATAACATTAATATAATTAATAATTATCTATGGATTTTTTACATGATTTATGCAACATAAAATATTATTGTAAGAAACATATATGGTAATATTTAATTAATGTAAATAAAAATAAAAAAATAGCTATATGTCAGGCACTAAAGAATAGTTTTAGCTATTAAACACTGAAAAAAACTGTGGCTCTATCTTAAAAACTGCATGAGCTATCATGTTTCAAGTTGCATGTCAAAATTATAAACAAAATAATTTTTAAAAACAATTTAGACATAATTTCAAGGGATCTAGTCACTTCATTCTCTTTCTGGTACCATTTTCAATTGTATAAAAATTTTACAGAACAAAATTATAGAAAACAAAATTTTTTGTATGTAAAGGTGTACATATACCTTAAGTCTGGGTCGTCCCTGTTTTGTTAATCTTGCCTACAGGCCTACGCAATGTGGAGGTCTTAAGAAGGAAGGTAATGCACGTATCAAAATCCGACAAGTGGAAAATTACGTTGAGAGTCCAGGAGGGGAAGTAATTATAGTCGCTGCTCTGCCCCGACTGAGTGGAAGGGAATGTGGAATGTTTGTTTTCAGGCTGCAGCTTTTGTCAAACATTTTTAGTAGCATGATAATAGCTGACTTCAGTTTGATAATTCGTGATGCGTGGGATTACTGTCACAGCTTCTTCTGAGGTATTACGAACTGCTTGTCAGCGCGTAGGGGAGGAGGGGTGTAGACTTGCAGGTAATTTGGTAGATATATACATACATTCATAGATAGGCAGGCAGGTTGGATTTAGGGGCGTTCGTCACAGATATAAGTGGTCAGGTTTTATTGGTCATAGCGGGCCTAGATTTGCTTCTGTCGCATTGTAGACTAGCCACAGATAAATCTTTAATTAATAATACGGTATTCATTCAAACTAGGTAGTTTTTTATTACATGCAATATACTTTTCAATGTCATAGAGCAGCCGTGGCGAAAATGCGATCGTGCGCCGAGCCACTGTGTAACCTGCAATGTGCATAGCACCTATGGAGGGAGGCGGACACCCGAAGGGGAAGTGAAGCAACTGTCTGACTTATTAATGGATTTTCATTTTCCTTACGTCAAGCACTTAAATATAATTTTATACAGTACAAGGCTACAAACTAATGTTTATTACGTATAACGAAGAAAGAAATGAACAAGAAAACATAGGACATATTATCATATTATCACAACCTGAAATTAACTGTCTTCAGAATGTCTCTGCGACAGAGTTTCAAAATCAGGAATTATGTCACTTACTGCCAGTCGTAGTTGATCACGAAGGTATTTGTCTGTCAGTCGTAGTCTAAATTGTTGAAAATAATTTTTCACAAACGTAATTTGTAGCGAACGTGGCTTCAACAGAGCAAGCGAAAGAACGAAGCTTCGGATATTTATTTTTTGCCAAAGATTTGAAAAGTTCAACATTTGTCAAGTCCTTACATCTAGCTTTCATTTAACATCACATTGTAAATCTGTGAGTTTAAATTGAAGATCTAACCGCATTATTCGTACATCTGCTGAAAAAGGATCGAAATAATAATAATAATAATAATAATAATAATAATAATAATAATAATAATAATAATAATAATAACAACAACAACACTTAATCTTTTAATGTTTCATGAGTAACATGTAGTATAATGCCGTTTTATGTTATACAACCGTTTTCCTCGTAATACTTGTGAACAAATCATACATTTAATATTCTCATCATATTGGCAGCAAAAAAATACGTCCTCCCGTCCTACTTGAAACTTTCGTTTTTGTAGAGGTACATGGTTTCGAGAGAGACATTGCGACGATACGCCACTCGCAGATCAGAGACAGATACAAATGGAACGGAGTTTGACTCCAGTGAATGAGAGGGTGGGGGGTTAGGGGAGCAAGAGACATGCACAGCTATCATTGCGAGCCACAATGTGCTCGTGAGTTACATTTTCGCCACGGCTGTCATAGAGAGATGAGTGGATAGAAGGTGGGTGAAATATGAAGGCAAGTGGATTGGTAGAAAGGTGGTCAGCTAAATAGACACGTCCATACATACTATCGGAACGAGTGGTTATGTCACAGGGTCGGCAAAATGGGGGAAATCACGTGACAGTCAATTACTCTACGGGGCCCTTTTCTTTAAATTATTTTAAACAGTTGTGTAGTATTAGTTAGACTTCTAATTCCAAACAGCAAATATTTTCAGGAAAGAGCCTAACAGCCGAGGCACCAGCCTTTACAGAGAGGTCAGCAAAAACGGGAGGGGGAAATCAAGATGCGACATAACCGCTTGGCGGACAGTAGCTAGGAACGAAGTAACTTTAATGACATTTTTCACATAAGTTGCTATTTTTTGTACAATAAATAAATCATTGGATAACATCAGCGTATTAATTTATCTTTTATTAAACTGAATTTCATATTAATCATAAATCGAACAATTAAACAATTTCATAAAGGTTACTCAGCGAATAGGGATTATAAAGAATGGACACTGAGCGAATTTTCCTGTGTTTTGTTTCTCTGTGCGCCAGCGGCTAGTTCCACTTTCAAGCGCTAGAGGTAGTGTAATCGAGCATACGCTAAGATAATAATTGAGAATAGAGTTAAGGCACAGGATCCAAACATCGCCTACCTTATTGCATAATCCAGTAACGCTTTGCTTCAAATAAATTCAAGTTAACAGCTTTTCCTTATTTCTCAGTGACAAACTAGTTGTAATAATAATATTTTATATTTCAGATATAATACATTATATTATAAAATAATATAATACATTATAAAATTAAGTATCGAATTCGTTTAATATTTGTATATAATATAATATAGGTATATGGTTTTACTTCTCATAAGAGTTTTGTTTTTCCATTTTCAGCGCTATCAAATCATTACATATTTTAATTGTTGTTGGGGTCAACGTCTCAACTCTCATTATAAAGGAACTCTAGAGTCTAGACACTGCAGTTAATGAAGGATTTATTATTTTATGGACCCAATTGATTTTATCTGAGTACATAATGTACCTAGATGTATTAATTGTATGTGTTATATTTCCGCTGTGTCGACTGCTAGCTGGTGTGATGTCAGCGCCAACTCTAGGGAGAAAGCAGAATCTGACGCTTTAGCTGGCTTGAAGGTCATTGAAATCAGTCCGGCTACATCAAAGGTACCGACGCGAATTGTCCATTCTTTATAATCCCTATTCGCAGGGTTACTGGTGTCATTAACAATGTATTTAAATCAAAACAAAGTTTAACTGAAACCCGGATAAGATTGTATAAATAAAATGATGTCCCTGTATGATATTTGTCCCATCATTACTGAATCATGATGCAGAATTTATGAACTGAACCTATCTTAGTTTAATTTGGTATTGATAGGCCTATCATATTGCTCATAACCATTTGCGATGTTTAGTTTGAAGGTATTGTTTACTGTCGAATCTGAGCATATGAATAAATGTCATTACCGCTACGTCATACGTTTCAAGTGATGAACATTGGCTTATGCACAACTCAGTCTGCAAACAGGCAGAGACAGATCTGTGTTTAATAAGTTCGCCTTCCCTAGAGATGATTGTAATTCCAAAGAACCACATGCCGTGTTCCCCCCTTATCCCACTTACCGATTGATACTGTATAGTCCGTGAACACCAAAGAATGGACTGGTCGGTTCCGATCCTCTTCTTCCGCGAGTAGCTTTACCTTAATATTCTCTCTTAGTCTTGCTTCGTCTTTTCCCTCTTCTTCAGTGTCTGGCATGTCTTACCACCATTTTCCTCATTACTTGTTGTTTTTTCTTGATTTTGTATTCAATAATAATAATAATAATAATAATAATAATAATAATAATAATAATTATTATTATTATTATTAGAGCAAATATGGGAAATATCTGTTACTATTCGGTTGAGAAGCTTTTATCATCCAGTCTGCTGTCAAAAAATCTGAAAGTCAGAATTTATAAAACAGTTATATTACCGGTTGTTCTTTATGGTTGTGAAACTTGGACTCTCACTTTGAGAGAGGATCATAGGTTAAGGGTGTTTGAGAATAAGGTACTTAGGAAAATATTTGGGACTAAGAGGGATGAAGTTACAGGAGAATGGAGGAAGTTACACAACGCAGAACTGCACGCATTGTATTCTTCACCTGACATAATTAGGAACATAGCACGTATGGGCGAATCCAGAAATACATATAGAATGTTAGTTGGGAGGCCGGAGGGAAAAAGACCTTTAGGGAGGCCGAGACGTAGATGGGAGGATAATATAAAAATGGATCTCAGGGAAGTGGGATATGATGATTGAGACTGGATTGATCTTGCTCAGGATAGGGACCAATGGCGGGCTTATGTGAGAGCGGCAATGAACCTCCGGGTTCCTTAAAAACCAGTAAGTATTATTATTATTATTATTATTATTATTATTATTATTATTATTATTATTATTAAACTTTTATCATCCAGTCTGCTGTCGAAAAATCTGAAAATTAGAATTTATAAAACAGTTATATTACCGGTTGTTCTTTATGGCTGTGAAACTTGGACTCTCACTTTGAGAGAGGAATATAGGTTAAGGGTGTTTGAGAATAAGGTGCTTAGGAAAATATTTGGGGCTAAGAGGGATGAAGTTACAGGACAATGGATAAAGTTACACAACACAGAACTGCACGCATTGTATTCTTCACCTGACATAATTAGAAACATTAAATCCAGACGTTTGAGATGGACAGGGCATGTAGCACGTATGGGCGAATTCAGAAATGCATTTATAGTGTTAGTTGGGAGGCCGGAGGAAAAAAGAGCTTTTGGGAGGCCGAGACGTAGATGGGAAGATAATATTAAAATGGAATTGAGGGAGGTGGGATATGATAGTAGAGACTGGATTAATCTTTCTCAGGATAGGGACCAATGGCAGACTTATGAGAGGGTGGCATTGAACCTTCGGGTTCCTTGAAAACCAGTAAGTATTATTATTATTGTTATACAGTAGTTATTGATGCAATAATAATAATAATAATAATAATAATAATAATAGTGATGATTTAGGTAAAATGGTATTCAAGCAAGGAAAAACGAAAGTTGATATTGCAAAAGATATTAAATATAATGGAATAATTATCAACAAGTATAATAGAATAAATATGCCAGTATTTTTACATACGTAATCAGTGGGAAGCGTACCCCTTGAGACAATCCCGCGTACCTCTGGGGATTGAATACCACTGCTCTACCAAAAGATGATGCTTGCCAATTGCAGGGGACTTGCTCCGTGTGTTATATCCAGGCTTCGAGACTTCGGACCCAATGGAGCAGTTCAGTGGGAAATCCGCATAACGACGTACTGAGTATAGTGGTAAAGCGTACAGTGGGTGGGGGTACTGTAGAATGAATGCCAACAAATACGCAAAGGAAAACGCTCTGGATTTGAAGGTTCTGGCGAATAATTTGGTTTTCATACAAACTGTGTCTGAAACTATTACACGGTTAGAAAAGTCAGATCATGAGATGCCGGAAGCCCTCAAATTAATTGAGGAAATGATACAGAGAATTAATGAGACACCAAGTACACCGGTTACTGAACGTGTAAAACAGAAGTGGAAATCAATTTTATGTAAAAATAACGGATATGGAACATTGTGTAACATAAACAGCAAATTAGTGGACATAGAGTCGCCCGAGAATAAAGGACTGTCTCTTAGAGACTGCAATGATGTTAGGTTTTTTTCGTTTTGCTCCTATCACGTCATGCGACGTAGAGCGCAGCTTTTCACAGTACAAACTTTGGCAGATAACCGAAAAAGATTTACGTTTGAGACACTGAGAATGTATCTTGTAGTACATTGCAATTCGGTACTGTAACTGCACTTCCTAAAGACGACCAATAGGATAAATGAAGAAAAAATAAAATTGCTACATGTTTATTTCCACCATTAACACTGTGTATAATTAAACACAAATGCTTATAAAAGACAGGAGAATAAATGCGTTTCACATTCTTTTGACATTGTCATTGTGTAATGTATATTTACTTTCAGAATGTACATATGTGTGTTTCCCCATACTACCATACTCTACTCTAAATAGCAACGTTGTTACCTCAACACATCTCTATCTACCTGCAGCGAGTGAAGAACCTATAGTGCATGCACAGTAAACTTATTGTATCGGCTCCAAATTCTCGAAGCCTGGTTATGACGTATCATGACGTCGAATAATGTGTGGGTATTGAACTGTAATTGTGTATTACGTATATGTTGTGGGTGTGTTATTGTATGTTTATATATTTCGTATTGTTCTAAGATGTTTAACTGTGAACTTTTTGGTGTGATGTGTAAAATTTCCATATCTGTTTCTATATTATTGTAGTCATGATTATTGTTGATAATATGTTCTGCATAATTTGATGTGATGTAGGGTTTGGTTATAGCTTTAATATGTTCATTATCTTGTGTGAAAGGATCTTCCTGTCTGTCCTATGTAAAACAAAATCAGAACAAACTAACATAAACATCACGTGAGAATAAATACATAACATTAACATATCACAATATCAATACTGACAAAATTGCAACTTCATTCAGAAAACTAAAATACAAGATAGCATACAAAACAAATAACACAACACAGAAATTTCTAAATAATCACATTAAACATTCAAATAAATATAATTCAACTGGGGTTTACAAACTAAAATGCAATAGTTGCCCACATTTTTATATAGGACAGACAGGAAGATCCTTTCAAACAAGATATAATGAACACATTAAAGCTATAACCAACACTATTCGATGTCATGATACGTCATAACACACAAACAACCACTCCCCACCATAAGAGCAACACACCCCCACCCCTACAACCGACAAATGCACATCGCAGAATACAAGATCACCAGTAGTTCAGGAGACACTGATGAAGACGTAACATCACGTCGAAACGGGCCGTCTGTCCAAGGTATATACCTTTTTTTAAAAAAGTTTTAACGAGTGACTAAGTAATTTTATATTTTCCTCCTCGCTATATTTCTTTTTCCTAATGTTTCTTCTCCAGCTTACCCCTTTATTCCTAAATCTTCTTCTCTCTCTACCTTCGTCTCCTCCCCACGATCTTGGTATTCAGGTGCTGTTACATTTTTTCCCTTCCTCATCAAACTGTATTTTCGAGACTTACCAAACAATTTTTATTGGTTATTTCATTTCTTTAGAATGTATATTTTCATATCCCAGATGGATTTAGTTCAATTCTGATTACAAATATGTTTTTTTTAATTAAAGCTGTAAGGGGTGTTTGACCTTTAAAGAACTGTCAAAATTATTTTTTTTATCAAAGAATTATTTTTTACAAATTTGTGATCACAAAGCTAGTAACTTCTTGTTCTAAAGTTGACTCCCTGAAGTTACTAGACGAATGTAGCGAAGGAGAATTTTAATTTAAATAAACATTAATTTTACTTTCAAATCCATTTTCCCGTAAGTTTATTTTTCTTGATTCAACACAAACTTCTTATGTCAAATACCGGTACTAATCATTTTGGATGAAATTTTTACTGCAAGTATTTATGAGGTAGCTGCATGTTTCTATGCATTTATTTTGTGAGAATGCTCCTAGTTCATTTTATTTTTTTCATGAATTGTAGAAAATATAACATTTATAAAAATTTTAAACAAATGATGATAACGTGAATAATACATAAAATTATAAATGAATAAAAGAAAACAAATAAAGATTAAATAATGAAATGACAAATAAATACATTGGAAAGCATATGTAGTTATATCTTGTGTTTTCTGGGTGTAGGAAGTAGGGATTTAACATTGAAAAACAAGATAACATCTTTAATAAAGATGTATAAATGATTAAATAAATAAATAAATAAGTAAATAAATGAATGAACGAATGGATAAATGATTAAATAAATGAATAAATAAATGTATAAATGGATGGATGGATGGATAGATAGATAGATAGATAGATAGATAGATAGATAGATAGATAGATAGATAGATAGATAGATAGATAGATAGATAGATAGATAGATAGATAAGTAAATAAATAAGTAAATAGATAAGTAAGTAAATAAATAAGTAAATAGATAAGTAAATAAATAAATAAATCAATCTTGATTACACAACTTTTAACACTGTATCACTTCGGAATATGTGTGATAAGACTTTCTTGTGTTAAATTCTAACGTACCTTGTTTACATGTTTCGACCTTTTACGGGTCATCCTCAGAACTGGTCGTTGTTGGTCTTGGCGCCTCTTGTTTTGTTTTCTGTGAGGGTGTGTTCGTGTGGTGTAATGTAGAGTCAAAGAAATTCTCAACACACAACTCAATTTCAGAACATACACACTCTTTGACTCTACATTACACCACACGAACACACCCTCAAGGAAACAAAACAAGAGGCGCCAAGACCAACAACGACCAGTTCTGAGGATGACCCATAAAAGGTCGAAACATGTAAACAAGGTACGTTAGAATTTAACACAAGAAAGTCTTATCACACATATTCCGAAATAAATAAGCAAATGAACGAACAAATGAAGAAATGATTGAATAGATTATTAAACAAATTAAATAAATAAATAAATAAACGGACGAACGAATGAAGAAGAGGTTGAATAAAAGAATAATAAATGATGATAAGTAAATAAATAAGTAAATGAATAAATAAATAAATATATAAATGAAAGAACGAACGAATAAAATAATGAATAAGTGATTTATTAAATTATTACATAAATAAGTAAACAAATAAACAAATAAATAAATAAATAAATAAATAAATAAACGGACGAACGAGTGAAGAAGAGGTCGAATAAAAGAATAATAAATGATGATAAATAAATAAATAAGTAAATGAATAAATAAATATATATATAAATGAAAGAACGAATAAAATAATGAATAAGTGATTTATTAAATTATTACATAAATAAGTAAACAAATAAATACATAAACAAATAAATAAATAAATAAACGGACGAACGAGTGAAGAAGAGGTTGAATAAAAGAATAATAAATGATGTTAAATAAATAAATAAATAAGTAAATGAATAAATAAATGAATAAATAAATAAATAAATATATAAATGAAAGAACGAACGAATAAAATAATGAATAAGTGATTTATTAAATTATTACATAAATAAGTAAATAAATAAATAAATAAATAAATAAATAAATAAATAAACGGACGAACGAATGAAGAAGAGGTTGAATAAAAGAATAATAAATGATGATAAATAAATAAATAAGTAAATGAATAAATAAATAAATATATAAATGAAAGAACGAACGAATAAAATAATGAATAAGTGATTGATTAAATTATTACATAAATAAGTAAACAAATAAATAAATAAGTGATTAAAGAAATAAATAAATAAATAAGTGATTAAATAAATAAATAAATAAGTGATTAAATAAATAAATAAATAAGTGATTAAATAAATAAATAATTAAATAAATAAACAAATAAATGATTAAATAAATAAATAGAGACAGAAATAAAAAGAAAGCAGTATTGGTGTGTGCAGTTCACTCAAGGCGGTAATGACGCAGATGAAGAGCTCTCGTGCGTCCACGCACTGTACGCAGCACACGCCGGACCCATAATTACCTTTCATCAACGTGCCTTGTTTGTTTGTTTTGATTTAATTGAAAACTGCAGCCCGTGAAACATATGAAGTACAACCATGCAGGATTTACCCGGAGGCTCATCTGGTAATCACTCCCCTAACAAAAGCAAAATAAAAAAAAGTAATTAGTGCATGCAACCAACCAATAAATTAGATTTGTATTACGTAAAATGTGAATCAACGAAATTATACCATTACAATTTTTAAGAGACAATATTAACATATTTAAAATTGACATGGCCTTACGCTGACGAAGAATCGTTACTGTGATTCCTGGAACCAGGACTTGCATCAAAACTAGAGTTAATATTCAAGAAGGGAAATAGTCACAAATTAACGAGTAATAGAATATGAAATGGCACATCCATTCAAAATGGGATGTTTTAAAATTTCGTGGAGTGACTGCGATGAAACAATGGAAACATTGCATACCTATCAGAGTGCTGCATTGGAGTTAAATCGCTCGCTTGAACTCGATCGAGTGTCGCACCCTCGAGTGAGATACGATCGGTCGTGATATGGTCGTAATAAATAGAAGCACAGTACAAGGTCATCTCACCGACATGTCTTATCTTGTATGGAAGGCGACAGATAAGATACACATATGTTTTACTCACACGGTAAAAATAAGGCTTTATTTTCTGCGTTTATAACAAACGTTTAATGGAACGTACCAAAACAGGAACATGAAGTTATAAATAAAATAGTATGAAACACTTCGATATACAGTTATTATTGCTAATTAATAATTATTCAATATTTGATTTACCACATATATAATATGATAGGTCCATACATAGTGTTCCGCCTATATAGTGCGACATTGTAGAAACATTTTACAAAATATTATTGATATAGCAGTAGATTAATAACAATATTAGTACAGAGATAACGTCACAGAAAATATAATAAAACGAATAATCATGCTGCACAACTGTTACACACGCAAAGATTGGTACACTAATTATTAGAGATTATTATTATTATTATTGTTATTATAATTATTATTATTATTATTATTATTATTATTATTATTATTGTTGTTACTACTACTACTACTACTACTACTACTAGTAAACTTGATACAGTTCTTGCATTATCGTGATTGTGTTCTCCGTTTATAATAATTACATTTACATCCAATAACATCTATCAGATGTGGCAAAAACAAAATCACTCCTGTTTGGGGGGAGAAAAAAATATTTACCTACAACATTTATATTACATTTTAAAGCAAGTTTTGTAGTTGTACTGTGGAGAGGTTAGTTAAACACTGCCAAGTTTTGAAATGCTAAACATCTATGATGTTACTACACAATTCATCACTGTAACAAGAACGAATGTCTAACGCTCGTCTTATACCGTTCGAGGATTTATCGCTCGCGACAATTTTACCCATCATGCATGTGCGCTACCTATCGGATTATGCTATGAACTACTTGGCGCTCGGGCGAAAACGTCCGATGCAGACCTCTGATACCTATAATATTACAGGGTGCATACATTTTATCTTTCCACGCTAGCGTACGGTTTCAGAGTCGGCAGTAAGTATCTGCGCTCGGTTGTTATTCAAGGACACTCACAGTCGCTGATAAGACGTTATCTGTTGTATGCTATAGTGAGTTGAGTTTCAGAGCAGTACATCTGTTATTGTGTGCAGTGTTGAGATTCATTTCTCTTTTTGTGCCTGTTGTTTGAGTTATGGTTCAGAGATTGAATAAAAAGCAAAGCATTTCCACTTGCTGTAACTTAAAAAAAATCACCTGCTCTTTGACGCAGAGAATTTCAAGAATGTTTTACTAGAATTGATCCACCTGAAAGGACAATTCATAAAATAGTGAATGAATTTAAAACTACGGGATCAGTATTGAACAAAATAAAAGGAAGATGAAGGCGACATGTTTTAACAGAGAAAAGTTGGATAATATCAGTGCTCGATTAGAACAATCGTCGCGAAAATTATATTTCGTAGTTTAATAGCTCGTTTCATTACTACACTAGCATGTAATATTCAGTCAGTTTCGGCTGACGCCTCGTGCTTAAATCTTTCCACTCGTGCAATAAAGATGCACTTATCTCACAAGTACCATAAATAACTATTATTAATTTCATGTCTGTACCTTTATCCAATGAAAAACTATCTAAATAAATCATAGTGTTCCTCTAATTGTTTTGAGCAGTGTAATAATAATAATAATAATAATAATAATAATAATAATAATAATAATAATAATAATACACATAAATAAATATAGTGGCCACTTATATTTGAAACCATTAACGTCAACTTTTTTTTTCCATATTAGATCTACTTAAAGATCATTTCTTGCCTTAATTATATACATTTCGTAGCTTCATATTGGGTCCGAATACTCAACATCTATAATCCCATTTCAGAGGTTTGGCCTCTTTCCGACTAATTTTATCTCTAAACAGATGTTTTCCTGATTTATGCGGATTGCTAGCGTTTAGGGCAGGCCTGCACAAACAGAGCTCAAAGAGCGCGCACGCTCCTTCGGAGCGGGAGAGCGGTATTTACCGCTCGCCGAAACTTGCTATAGGTAGACGAGAGGGAAACGACCACTCAGCTATCTAGTGGAGTGCAGTGTGTAGGCCTATTCTCAGTAACTGTTTCACGTTGCTTACCTACTGCTACAGTACAGTATGGAGGAATCTAAAAGACGGAACATAACATTTAACATTTAACGATTTACAGCTCGAACTTATTGATCTTCAATGTGACCTAAGGGCTAAAGATCGTTTGAATAATATTACTAGCCTGGTTGAGTTTTACAAGACTAAACATTAGCAATAATATCCACGACTACACTGGCTGACTGTGAAAATGATTGCTATGTTTGGCTCAACATTTATATTTGTGAGCAACTGTTTTCTATAATCAACTTTAATAAAGGCAGACATCGAACATCTGTAACTGATGTTTCATTACGATCAGTAGGCTACTGTTCCTTTCAGCTGCCAACAGCATAAAATCTCGTTTTGATGTACTGATACATAAAACTATAACAAAATGATATTGTACATTTAAATAGCTATAGAATTTATATTACTTCTGTCAAATAAATATTTCTTTATTAGGCCTAATTAATAATAGTCCAAGGTAGTTTTGCAAACACTGAACGGGAATTCATTTCATAAACACTCGTAATAGTACTTCCTTTTGTGTACATTTTGTACGAGATCCACCCCTTCTTCCAGTCCACCCTTATACAGAGCGCAGCTAATATCTGCATTCCGCTCATGAGCTGTGGAGCCGGCTCGGAGAGCGCAAACCTTGTGCAGGCCTGGTTTAGGGGATCATTCATTTTTTATAGCGTTTATGTTCAAAAGTTTTTATCCATCCAACAATTTCTCAAATCGTTCGTTGCCGCACAATTTAAAGCTATACGCATTGCGTCTTCCATAACGGACATTTATCTTTCTCTGCGTTCCCTCTCTTATTCTTGAGCTCCAGATACCCAATCTCCAACGTGCGATTCCTGTTCTCTCTTCCCTTGAATTTAATCTATATATTCTTCCTGCTGTCGACCTAGTTGGCGCAGTTGGTATAGTGCTGGCCTTCTGTGCCCGAAGTTGCGGGTTCGATCCCGGGCCAGGTCGATGGCATTTAAGTGTGTTTAAATGCGACAGGCTCATGTCAGTAGATTTACTGGCATGTAAAAGAACTCCTGCGGGACAAAATTCCGGCACATCCGGCGACGCTGATATAACCTCTGCAGTTGCGAGCGTCGTTAAATAAAACATAACATTTTTTTTTCGATCCCGGGCCAGGTCGATGGCATTTAAGTGTGCTTAAATGCGACAGGCTCATGTCAGTAGATTTACTGGCATGTAAAAGAACTCCTGCGGGACAAAATTCCGGCACATCCGGCGACGCTGATATAACCTCTGCAGTTGCGAGCGTCGTTAAATAAAACATAACATTTTTTTTTCGATCCCGGGCCAGGTCGATGGCATTTAAGTGTGTTTAAATGCGACAGGCTCATGTCAGTAGATTTAGTGGCATGTAAAAGAACTCTCGCGGGACAATATTCCGGCACACCGGCGATGATATAACCTCGGCAGTTGAGAGCGTTGTTAAGTAAAACAAAACATTCCTTCCTGCTTCCAAAACGTTTTAACCTCCCTATAGTATTTTAGGGCCGTATTCATAGACATTTTTAGCGCGGGCTTCCGGTGGATGATCAGCGTTTTTCGTATTCATAAACCAATGTTAGCGATAGGATATGATTTGAATTCTGTACTAGTAACCAGTGGATATCGTGGGCTAGCTTAGTACGCTCGTAGCGCGTGCTGCGAAATGTCTATGAATAGCACCCTTAGTGATCCTAGGTTCTTAATATTACGGAAAATGTCTTGTTTCGAAATTTCGTTTGTTATTTCTAACACCATTCTTTCAATAAGTAGCAATTAGAATTATGTTCTTACATATGTGACGCGAAGATTTGATATCCTACATAATTAGCCTGTAGTGAAACTTTTGCAACTTCGCTATCAGAAGTGTGCCTTACGTGCGATATCTCTTCCAACAAACTGGATATTTTTATCTGCTATTGATAAAGGAAAGGAATCTAATCTTCATTGTGAAGTTAACTTAGGTGCTGTTACACATGGACGAAAGATTCTCGTCTGTTGGCCATGTATTCGAGCGTGTGTGCAGTTTTGTGTCTGAATCTTGCAGTGGATGTTCTGTGTGTACAAAGGCAGCGGCCGAGTGCTTGTGAGTTTAGCGATGACTTTACTATTGCTACGTGCGGAGATAAATTCTTGGAAGGAATAGCCGACGGTAAAGAGGAGTTCCCAGATGGCATGGTTTACCTAGACTTCTCCGGAAACTCTATAAAGGAACTCAACGACTACACTTTGCCAGAATGGAATATCCACGACGTGAAATATCTCAACATGTCTCGAAATAATATTATGTCTGTCACGAAACTAGCTTTCTATGGACTTAACTTCCTTGAAAATCTGGATCTGTCAAGAAACAGAATTAATTCTTTTTATAGATATACATTTGATGTTTTACCAAACCTTCTACATTTGAATTTATCTGAGAACTTCCTCACTAACATTGAAGAAGGGACGTTTTCGGAGAATAAGGCTCTTGAAACATTGTTGCTGGCCAATAACAATATTGTAGCTTTTAATAATTTTGTGTTTAATGTAGAAAACAGTCTAAATTTACTAGATGTGTCGGGGAATGAACTGACGGAATTTGGCTCAATCTTGTCAGTAGAGCTACTTAAACTGAAAGAGCTGCGCTTATCAAGAAATGAACTGCAGACGATTCCTGGAAGAAGTTTTGCGAAATGTAGACATGTATCGTATTTGTCGTTGTCTGAGAACAACATTTCTATTATTGAATCAGAGGCGCTTTACGGACTTGAGAATCTGGAACATTTGGATCTTTCTAGGAATGATATTGCACAGATTAGAGCATTTGCTTTCGAATTGAAAGAAAATACATCTGCTTTGTCCACAGAACAGGAAGGTGTTGCGTCAAATTTGAAATTTCTGAATCTGTCTCACAACAAAATAAATTCCTTTAATTTTGAGGAACTCATCCCTATAGACCCTTATGGTAACATAACGACCAAATTTTCTAACTTGCAAACAGTAGATTTGAGTTCAAATAGTCTGGAAACCTTAGATGGGACATCGGTGTCTTGGTTAAGTACCTCGAGTGTTTACGTCAATTTTTCAGGAAATAAGTGGAAGTGTCAATGCGATACGCTATACGACATCTACAGGGAGTTGAAAAACATCGTAACACTTCAGTGTGAGTTCCCGGATAATTTAAAAGGATATAACTGGACTGTTTTGGA
Source organism: Periplaneta americana (assembly GCF_040183065.1). Classification (NCBI taxonomy): domain Eukaryota; kingdom Metazoa; phylum Arthropoda; class Insecta; order Blattodea; family Blattidae; genus Periplaneta; species Periplaneta americana. Next base: position 211,400,135 of record NC_091118.1, on the reverse strand, counting down.
GGACGTTCTACAGTGTCACATTCCTGCTACCGAGTCAGAACAAGTGCCTTACTCGGAATATAACGATGATGAGGAACGTTACAGTACTCCAAGTGAACAAGACAAAATATCGCCGAACCCATTTTACCGACCAAACGTTTTTATTTTCGGAATATATGTGTCAACTATTTTTGTAGCAACTATTGTGGTTCTTATCATAACATACATTGTAGGAAAACCTGAGGAAGATGAATTCTGGTGGGAGGATGAAATGGCAAAACGGAATGGTTTATTATGAGAGATATAATTAAATGTAGTTGATATTTGTGTGCTGATAAATTGTGAAAGATACATCTAGGAGTGATACTGTGCTAACATTTAATTGTGAAATAAATATGCCATGCATTGGAGTGAATTCTTGCCCACATTATTTTACGCGCTGCTAAATTGTGAGAGGCAAGGCGTGGTGGAATGAAGTTATACCTGACAAACTAAATTAGCCACCGGAGTAGCTCAGTCGACAGGGGCCCTTGCCTCTTGATCCGGAACTGCGCTCGGGTGTGGGTTCGATTCCCTCTTGGGTTGATTACCTGGTTGGATTCTTCCGAGGTTTTCCCCAACAGGTAATCTATGGCGAAACCTGTCTCATCTAGTCAAATACCATCTCGCTATCACAAATTTCATCGACGTTAAATAACTTAGTAGTTAATACAGCGTCGTTAAATAACGAAATCAAAATATGTGCTACATTGAGACAGATGTATATTGGAATGATTTTTTTTTCTCGCAGTTGTATTGATAAATTGGAGTGATGTGTACTTCTATGAATTTTAGTTCATATTTGTGTGCCAATAAACTGTAAGAGAATTAAATGAATTCTAGCTGACATGTGTGCTGCTAATTTGTGTGAGCTGTCATTGGAATGCTGAGAGATGTATAGGAATGAATTCTAGCTGACAGGTGTGCTGCTAAATTGTGAGAGACGTCATGTATTGAAATGAATTCTAGCTGACAGGTGTACTGCTAAATTGTGAGAGATGTCATATATTGAAATGAATTGTAGCTGACAGGTTTGCTGTTAAATTATGAGAGATGTCATGTATTGGAATTAATTCTATCTGACGGGTGTGCTGCTAAATTATGAGAGATGTCATGTATTGAAATGAATTCTAGCTGACAGTTGTACTGCTAAATTATGAGAGACGTCATGTATTGAAATTAATTCTAGCTGACAGGTGTGTTAAATTGTGAGAGACGTCATGTATTGAAATGAATTCTAGCTGACAGGTGTGCTGTTAAATTGTGAGAGATGTCATGTATTGAAATGAATTCTAGCTGACAGGTGTGCTGCTAAATTGTGAGAGATGTCATGTATTGAAATGAATTGTAGCTGACAGGTTTGCTGTTAAATTGTGAGATATGTCATGTACTGAAATTAATTCTATCTGACGTGTGTGCTGCTAAATTATGATAGATGTCATGTATTGAAATGAATTCTAGCTAACAGGTGTGCTGTCAAATTGTGAGAGATGTCATGTACTGAAATGAATTCTAGCTGACAGGTGTGTTGTCAAATTGTAAGAGATATCATGTATTGAAATGAATTCTAGCTAAAAGGTGTGCTGTTAAATTGTGAGAGATGTCATGCATTAAAATGAATTCTAGCTGACAGGTGTGCTGTCAAATTGTGAGAGATATCAGTATTGAAATGAATTCTAGCTAACAGGTGTGCTGCTAAACTGTGAGAGATGTCAAGTATTGAAATGAATTCTAGCTGACAGATGTGCTGTTAAATTATGAGGGATGTCCTGTATTGAAATTGATTCTAGCTGACAGGTGTGCTGTTAAATTGTGAGAGATGTCATGTATTGAAATCAATTCCAGCTGACAGGTGTACTGTTAAATTGTGAAAGATGTCATGTATTGAAATGAATTCTAGCCCACAGGTGTGCTTCTAAATTGTGAGAAATGTCATGCATTGCAATGAATTCTAGCTGACGGTGTGCTTCTAAATTGTGAGAGATGTCATGTATTGAAATGAATTCTGGCTGACAGGTGTGTTGTTGAATAGTGAGAGATGTAATGTATAGAAATAAATTCTAGTTAACAGGTGTACCGCTAAATTGTGAGACATGTCATGTATTGAAATGAATTCTAGCTGACATTTGTGCTGCTACATTGTGAGAGAGAATATGTGATGGAATGAATTGTTGCTGACATTTGTGTGCTGGTACATTGTGACAGGTTACATATACTGCAATTCATTTTAACTCACATTTTTGCTGTTAAATTACTGAGCTGTCATATGTTGGAGTGAATTTTAGCTGACATTTGTTCGATATTAAACTGTTAAGAGATGTCATTATAGGAATCGATTTTAACTGGCATTTGTACGCTGCTGTGCTGTGAGCGATACCGTGTATTACAATAAATTCTTGCTGATACTTTGAAGCTGTTAATTTGTGAAAGATGTCATGTGATTACATTAATTCTAGCTGACATATTTGGGGTAATTTGTGAATCAAGTATTGGAAGGAATTCAAGCTGTCGCTGTTGCTTCAAGTTGTGCACAGGCCTACATTAACTTCAATTCATTACTTTTAAAGTAGTGATAATTTAACATAACTTTTCAAAAGCTTATTTGACGATGATGTCAAGAAACCCTCAGTGAATGAAAGAAATATAAATGGAATTAGTAAAACCTCGTATCGTTACTAAGACAACTCAAGCATTGTAAGAAATGAATATCGAAGCACCACTTAATTCACAGAAGAATAGAGTTCGTGTGAAAGTGACCAATATAAAATTCTTGTGTGACGGCCATTTTGTTTTTAAATTATTAACTACCGTACCCACTTTTGTTGACGTCGTACAAAATTTTGTCCAATATTCTTTTGAGAACATTAACTACATATGTAGATGAAATTATTTGGGATCTTCAGTGTGGTTTTAGGCGTAACAGTTCAACTATTGACGAGATATTTTGTATTCGACAGATAAATGAGAAAAGATGGGAGTATAAGGTTACAGTGCATCAGTTATTCATAGATTTCAAAAAGGCATATGACTCGGTTAAGAGAGAAGTTTTATATGATATTCTTATTGAATTTGGTATTCCCAAGAAACTAGTTCGATTAATTAAAATGTGTCTCAGTGAAACGTATAGCAGAGTTCATATAGGTCAGTTTCTGTCAGATGCGTTTCCAATTCACTGTGGGCTAAAGCAAGGAGATGCACTAGCACCTTTACTTTTTAACTTTGCTCAAGAGTATGCCATTAGGAAAGTCCAGGATAACAGAGAGGGTTTGGAATTGAACGGGTTACATCATCTGCTTGTCTATGCGGATGACGTGAATATGTTAGGAGAAAATACACAAACGATTAGGGAAAACACGGGAATTTTACTGGAAGCAAGTAAAGCGATAGGTTTGGAAGTAAATCCCGAAAAGACAAAGTATATGATTATGTCTCGTGACGAGAATATTGTACGAAATGGAAATATAAAAATTGGAAATTTCTTTTGAAGAGGTGGAGAAGTTCAAATATCTTGGAGCAACAGCAACAAATATGAACGATACTCGGGAGGAAATTAAACACAGAATAAATATGGGAAATGCCTGTTATTATTCGGTTGAGAAGGTTTTATCAGCCAGTCTGCTGTCAAAAAATCTGAAAGTTAGAATTTATAAAACAGTTATATTACCGGTTCTTCTGTGTGGTTGTGAAACTTGGACTCTCACTTTGAGAGAGGAACATTGGTTAAGGGAGCTACTACCTGAAAGCCAGATTTGTATAATACATTCGTTACTGGAGGTACGTTAACAGAAAGCCACAATTTAAAGTCACACAGTAATTGTGTGCACTCACAGTTGAGTTCTGGCGTCTTGTCAGCTCATGTGGGTTGTTTGGATATAAAAGGAAAAATTGTGGCGGTGTCGTGTATAGTTCCTTGAGTAGCTCTGTCGGTAGAGCGTTCGAGTGCTAAGCGAAGGGTCCCGGGATCGATACCCGGCAGGCCACCGGCGTGGCTCAGTCGGTTAAGGCGCTTGCCTGCCGGTCTGAAGTTGCGTTCGGGCGCGGGTTCGATCCCCGCTTGGGCTGATTACCTGGTTGGGTTTTTTCCGAGGTTTTCCCCATCCGTAATGTGAATGCAAGGTAATCTATGGCGAATCCTCGGCCTCATCTCGCCAAATATCATCTCACTATCACCAATCTCATCGACGCTAAATAACCTAGTAGTTGATACAGCGTCGTTAAATAACCAACTAAATAAAAAAAAAAGATACCCGGCCCCGGAACAATTTTTCCTTTAAATTATTCAAACCTGCCTTACAGGGAGCTACTACCTGAAATCAGATTTGTATAATAGGTTAAGGGTGTTTGAGAATAAGGTTCTTAGGAAAATGTTTGGGGATAAGAGGGATGAAGTTACAGGAGAATGGAGAAAGTTACACAACGCAGAACTGCACGCATTGTATTCTTCACCTGACATAATTAGGAACATTAAATCAAGACGTTTGAGAAGGGTAGGGCATGTAGCACGTATGGGCGAATCCAGAAATGAATATAAAGTGTTAATTGGGAGGCCGGAGGGAAAAAGACCTTTAGGGAGGCCGAGACGTAGATGGGAAGATAATATTAAAATGGATTTGAGGGAGGTGGGATATGATGGTAGAAAATGGATTAATCTTGCTCAGGATAGGGACCTATGGCGGGCTTATGTGAGGGCGGCAATGAACCTCCGGGTTCCTTAAAAGCCAGTAAGTAAGTAAGTAAGTAAGTAACCACCTTCCAGAATGTGTACTCCATTCAAAAGAAAATCTCGAGAAATGTGTACAACGTTGACAAATTCCCAGTAGCACTGATAACAACACCGAGCAGAACCAATTCGCATCTACAGAGAAAACAATATTGTTTACATTAATAAATTCATTCATTCATTCAAAGTGTTCTGCCCAAGGGAAGGTCATTCACTGCAAACTCAGCGTTCTCCAGTATTCCCTATTTCCCGCCTTCTTCTTAGTCTCCGCTTATGATCCATGTCTTTTAATGTTGTGATATCTTCTTCTGCCTCGAACTCTTCTCCCGTTCACCATTCCTTCCAGTGCATCCTTCAGTAGGCAGTTTCTTCTGAGCCAGTGACCCAACCAATTCCTTTTCCTCTTCCTGATCAGTTTCAGCATCATTCTTTGTTCACCCACTCTTTCCAACACAACTTTATTTCTTATTTTGTCTGTCCGTTTCACACGTTTCATTCTTCTCCATATCCATATTTCACTGCCTCTAGTCGCTTTTCTTCACTTGGTTGTAATGTCCGTGTTTCTGTTCCATACAATGCCACACTCCACACAAAGGACTTCACTAGTCTGTTCCTTAGTTCTTTTTCCAGAGGTCCGCAGATGATGTTCCTTTTTCTGTTAAAAGCTTCCTTTGCCATTGCTATCCTCCTTTTGGCTTCCTGGTAGCAGTTCATGTTATGCTTATAGTACACCCCAAGTATTTGAAGCTGTCCACTTGTTCTACTGCCTAATTTCGAATTCGCAAGTTTACCTTCATTTTTTTTCCCGAAACCATGGTCTTCGTCTTATTTGCATTTATTTTCATCTCATATGTTCACAGCTGTCGTTTAGCTCAATTCACATATCTCTTGGTATCGTCTCCTCTTCCGCTAATAACGTTATATCAGCAGTAAATGTTATGGACTTTATTCTTCTTCCTCCTACTATAACCCCTTCCATGTTTTTTTTATTTAACGACGCTCGCAACTGCAGAGGTTATATCAGCGTCGCCGGATGTGCCGGAATTTTGTCCCGCAGGAGTTCTTTTACATGCCAGTAAATCTACTGACATGAGCCTGTCGAAAAAAAAATCGAAAAAATCGAAAGAGAATTGGGAGGACAAATTTAAAAGGTACGCAAATGGCGTCGTTGCAAGGGGTTTGGGGGCTGTACAAAACTAAATGTGTGAGCTCCAAGCCTGTTGGCCACTAATCTCACTCCGGGTTACGCTGCTCCACTGAAGGAACTCTAGAAAATTTTGAATTGGAAGCCGAAATTGGACGTAACCTCCTAGGTACCAGATACGCGAGGGGGACTGAGATTTGATCAAGTGATCACGGAACGGGAAGAGGAAGAACTGGCTGGTGTTTGCCGTTAGGATGGCAAGACGCTGTCATCTGTTGTTCGATGACAAAGCATGTGAAGGCCGCTTTGTCATCAAACAACAGATGACAGCGTCTTGCCATCCTAACGGCCTGTCGCATTTAAGCACACTTAAATGCCATCGACCTGGCCCGGGATCGAACCCGCAACCTTGGGCATAGAAGGCCAGCGCTATACCAACTCGCCAACCAGGTCGACTCCATGTTTTGAAAACAGATTTTTACTAAATCCTCGAAGTAGATGTTGAACAGGGTAGCTGACAAAGGACATCCTTGTCGCACTCTTCTCCCTTTTATACTCCGGAACGAAAATAATCCACACTCATATAGCATGTAGAAAAGCTTTGCTGCTTATACACTATCAAATGTTCATCAATTCAATGCATCACAAGACTTTCCAAGACTTGCGATTGCTTAAAAGTGTTCGATTTGATTGCCTTCAAAGTAAATAAGAAAATGTTTTATCTTATAAAAGACTTGACATTTCTTCGAAGGAATTGAACAGTGGGATTCGCAAATATTATGGCGCCGAGAAAAAAAAAACATAGCGTTGTGGCAGAAAAACGTGGTTTGCGAGGTAATTAAATTAAATTATATGAATTAAACCCATGCCTGTACTTCGTGAGTTCTGTGGAATACCACAAAAAAACGAAGAAAATTAATGTGTATGAGGAAATTGTAAGATGTGTCGAGTTAAGTACCAATACACGCAGTCTACCTTTTTAATGAAGAAGATTTAGGCTATAACTTAGGCCAGGCCTACAGAACTCGTAAGTAGGGGAAATATGACGTCAGCCTCACTCCACTTCTTTTGGGGATGATCGGCTTCCGCGTAGAGTTATTTACATTCTCTGGCCGTCAGTGGCGGCATGTAATTTTCAAAAAGGATTGTAATAAATTCATTTTATTTATAATAATAATAATAATAATAATAATAATAATAATTTATTTATTTAATCTGGTAGAGCTAAAGCCAGTAGGCCTTCTATTCCGCCCAGCCAGACTCTAATTCTAATTGAATACAATTGCTTACATAGTTATTACATTAATATCTAGACCATAAAACAACATGAAAGTAAATAATGAAAGTTGGATAAGTAATGTTAGTGTGACAACAATGAAGATTAGTAAGAAATACAGGGACATCATTTTATTTTTACTAACATTTCTAATATTAACCTGGCTATACCTTTGGATCAACGATTAAGAACCGGAAACACCGTTTCCTACCTCCTTCCACGACTGGAGTTCGATGATACTGGCGTAATATACAAACAAATCACTTTACTAGGTATAGGAGGGAAGAAAAGTAGTTCATCCATTTACGTAAACTAGGAAATATCACGATTTTGAGTTTGATAATTTTCATTAGGTTTTTGTTTAATCAAAATACAGTACAGTATTAGCAGTGAGTGTTTTAACTCACGAACTGAGCTGTCCATGTGGACGTATTCATTATGCAGTGTATATTATACTGTCTACAGCACATTAGCGTACAATATAGAGGATGAAGTTAAATTGAAAAATAATCATAATATGGATATTTAAAGAAATTTTTGAAAATGGTGGCCGTTTATTTCGATACAGTCGTCAGTTCTAATGTGCACATTATCGCTCTATAGACTATTGTACGTAATTCCAATTACCAGGTTTGTTCTTCGTATCAGTAACTCATGTTGAAATAATTCTGTACCTACTCTATAAAAGAGACCTTACGTACTGTAAATTCAATCTTCACTTCTGCCCGATTCGAAAAGATAAAATTATTCAGAAATGCTATCTACTGTCCGTTCAAGTGGTTTTGTCGCAGGGTCGTAGAAATGGGGGGAAATCACGTGACAGTTAATTACTTAATGAGGCCCTTTTATTTAAGTTATTTTAAACACTTGTATAATATTACGTAGACGTCCAATTCCTAACAGAAATTAATGTTCCCAGAAAAGAGCAATACAGCACAGCCACTAGCATTTACAGAGAGGCGAATAGAAGCAGGTGGGGAAAACCGGGATGCGACGTAAGCAAATGGAAAATGATGCAATATTGAAAGCTCTTTCGTCACTGGAAAACGCGAACATATTTTTGGAACGTACTGTTTACTATGACCGTAAGGCTACTATGACTGTATATACGGTCTGGGAACTGTTTGGAGGACGGTTGAACTTCATTAGTGGAAGGGGTGGGAGTGAAGTACATTCAAAAACTCAGGTACAATCAAAATTGAAGTAAAAATAAAATGATGTCCCTGTAGTTATAATAATAATAATAATAATAATAATAGTAATAATAATAATAATAATGAGATAATTTAGATATTTATCTGTGATATATATATATATCCATTAAACATTGAGAAACCTGAAACAGCTATTATTGTTAACAAGAATTGTTAGAAAAATATTTCGTTAGTCTATTCTTAAATTGGTTTGATGTCTGACAGTCCCTGACATTACTCGGTAGGGAATTCCAAAGCCGAGGAACAGCCACAGTGAAAGAAGATGAATATGAGGATGTTCGGTGGGAGGGAATGGATAATATTGAGGAGTGTTGTGATCGTGTGTCTAGATTATGATGGGTGGATAAATTTTGAAAACGAGACGCAAGATAGACAGGAGAATAATGTGTTATCTCGTTTCAAGGTTTACAATTATGCTAAATTTCCTGTCGGTAGTTTCTTTGAGATTTCTTTGCACCTAACATGCTTTAGATTTGCGAAAACTTTCCTCCTATCATCACCTGCGGAAACATAAATTTATAGCATTTAAGTAATGGACCTTGGAAGTCACTATTAATTTCAATTCAAAATGAACACAACGATTGACGTCCTTAATTTTACAGTATATAAATAAATAATCAATACACAGTTCGTAATAATGAACTTACCCGAAAGTTTGTGCGTTCCATAATTCTTGATATGGACTTTTTTTTAAATGTGGTTTAATATTGAAATGACGAGTAGAAATAAATTGGATGGGACACAGTAAACAAACAATTTTTCGTCTTCAACAACAAAATAATCATATTCCCATTTCCTTTGGAAGTAGTATTTCTTCACGGGCTTAAATTGCAGCAATGTTCCAGTTCTCTTTAAACTGCAGTACGTGTATTTTTTTTGTTTGTATGTTTGTTTGTTTACTTATTTACTTATTTAGGCCTACTTATGTACTTAATTATGTATTTATTTACTTATTTATTTATTTACTTTTTACTTATTTACTTATTTACTTTTTACTTATTTACTTATTTACTTACTTACTTCCTTATTTATTTATTTATTTATTTATTTATTTATTTGGCTGGAGTGCGTTACAATGTAGAATGACAGCATTGACATCCGGTCACATAGCTATCACTCACTTATCAACGTACAATTTATTTATCGTTCTATTACTAGTAAAACCAGTTAAGACCAGTAATACACGTTTTGTAAAAACAGGAATTAAAACTTTATTAATGCACGAAAAATCATAATAAATTCTTCAAATAAAGTAATTGGTTTGTTGTCTGCAAGCAACATTTCGGACTTATTTCATTTTAGTAGAATACAGAGCACGGAAAGACAAGTCGGGGACTGTACTTAACTTATTTTACACAAAAAGTGGACTTAATCGGCTTTACTAGTAATAGTACGATATGTACATAGGTAGACCTTCTTACATTATATGCACACATACATTTTAAAATTTATTTTACATGTCTTTTAACTTATTTATTTCCCTCATTCATTTTTCTCTTACTTTCTAAAGGTATGTTCCTAAGGATTTTATTATCTGTTCATTTGTAATTCTTGATAACGTATTGTATACCTGCCGCCGCGAGAATTAATGTTGATGCAGCCGAGCGTAACTAGAACGTCATGACCGCGCTGGTATGGCATAGTTGCGCCCCGCGGTCAATTGGGACGCCTAGACATGGCATAATTGCGCCCCGAAGAAATCATGTAGCAGATGGGACATGGCATAGTTGCGCCCCGAAGAAATCAGGTAGCAGATGGGACATGGCATAGTTGCGCCCCGAAGAAATCAGGTAGCAGATGGGACATGGCATAGTTGCGCCCCGAAGAAATCAGGTAGGAGGATGGACATGGCATAGTTGCGCCCCGAAGAAATCAGGTAGCAGATGGGACATGGCATAGTTGCGCCCCGAAGAAATCAGGTAGCAGGATGGACATGGCATAGTTGCGCCCCGAAGAAATCAGGTAGCAGATGGGACATGGCATAGTTGCGCCCCGAAGAAATCAGGTAGGAGGATGGACATGGCATAGTTGCGCCCCGAAGAAATCAGGTAGCAGATGGGACATGGCATAGTTGCGCCCCGAAGAAATCAGGTAGCAGGATGGACATGGCATAGTTGCGCCCCGAAGAAATCAGGTAGCAGGATGGACATGGCATAGTTGCGCCCCGAAGAAATCAGGTAGCAGATGGGACATGGCATAGTTGCGCCCCGAAGAAGTCAGGTAGCAGGATGGACATGGCATAGTTGCGCCCCGAAGAAATCAGGTAGCAGGATGGACATGGCATAGTTGCGCCCCGAAGAAATCAGGTAGGAGGATAGACATGGCATAGTTGCGCCCCGAAGAAGTCAGGTAGCAGGATGGACATGGCATAGTTGCGCCCCGAAGAAATCAGGTAGCAGGATGGACATGGCATAGTTGCGCCCCGAAGAAATCAGGTAGGAGGATGGACATGGCATAGTTGCGCCCCGAAGAAGTCAGGTAGCAGGATGGACATGGCATAGTTGCACCCCGAAGAAATCAGGTAGCAGGATGGACATGGCATAGTTGCGCCCCGAAGAAATCAGGTAGGAGGATGGGCATGGCATAGTTGCGCCCCGAAGAAATCAGGTAGGAGGATGGACATGGCATAGTTGCGCCCCGAAGAAGTCAGGTAGCAGGATGGACATGGCATAGTTGCGCCCCGAAGAAATCAGGTAGCAGGATGGACATGGCATAGTTGCGCCCCGATGAGCATAGTACACACGAAAGTGATTATCATAAAATAAATAAATTACTTAAAAATATTACAGTGATAGCTGCATTGAAATCAGGTAGGCCTAGCGTATGATCAATTTTGCTATTTAAAATTACACTTTTTTATTGATCACACACAATAAATGAACTGCATTTTTTGTTTCTACATCGATATCTTAACCCTACGGTACAGGGTTTCGAAAATTGAAACTTAGAACCATTATCAATTATTAACTCTTCACCCTTTTCACTAAACTTAACATTCATTTTAAATTAACCTCTCTATACGCCAGAGACGATGTGAAAATCACTAATGAAATGTCAAGACTGCTAAAGCCCCATATTCCAACGGCTCACTCATTTGAATATGTCGGTTAATAAAGTACTGCCAACTTCATGATGTTCATTTTAACGGTAGGCTATTGATAATCACTGCATAAACAGTAGAAAAACAGTTAATAAAGTACTGCCAAGTTCATGGTGTTCATTTTAACGTAGGCTATCGATAATCACTGCATAAACAGTAGAAAAACAGTTAATAAAATACTGCCAACTTCATGGTGTTCATTTTAACGGCAGGCTATCGATAATCACTGCATAAACAGTAGAAAAACAGTTAATAAAACACTGCCAACTTCATGGTGTTCATTTTAACGGCAGACTATCGATAATCACTGCATAAACAGTAGAAAAACAGTTAATAAAATACTGCCAACTTCATGGTGTTCATTTTAACGGTATCGATAATGAATATAAATCGAATAAGAAATCAATAAGGTTGGTTGATTACGAGGCTAGAGTTTCCGTAGTGTCTTTTTCTCTACCTATTTCATCGGGGCGCAACTATGCCATGACCTTTTATCTACTTGAAGGGAACGGGGCGCAACTATGCCATGCCTTTTTCTCTACCTGATGGGAACGGGGCGCAACTATGCCCACAAAACAGGGACCCTTTTTTATATGCTGCATTTTACCTGACAGTGGGGCGCAACTATGCCCTGCCCGACCGCACTGGTAGAAAAGGTGGGTGGGGTAAGAAAGGGGGGTAAAGCAGTCGCTCTGAGGAGCTACAGTTCTGCAGGTCTGACCTAGGCAAATACTAATCGTAAATATATTTGTTCTAAGACAATATGCAACCGTAATATTCTTAATTTTAGATAGTGTACAGTTAAGCAATACAGATATTGTTTTGTATAGCCTAGTTATTCTCCACAGGATTTAGCGGTGACAGTTTTTCCATTCGCTGCTATCTAAACACTCGTGCTTAACATAATGCAGGCTTCTCTTTTCTCTCTTTCACTCACATACTAAACTATATTGTCTTTATTAGTCCCATTACGGTACTAATGTTTTTGCAATAGTTAGTATACTATGCACTTGCGTAAGGAAAAGAAGTGAACGGCACAGGAACTGCACAGCGATAAACCCATACACACCTTTTACCGGGCAAGCTATGTAAACAGAACAGTACATATTTGTCATCATCATCCTTCACGAATTAGGCCTCTGTAGACTTGTTTCGGCCCCATGTAGCAATCTTCTAAAAGGTCTTCCTGGTCGACGATGTCCTCTAGGTTTATGCTGCATCATAATTTTTAGGATTCTTGAATTTTCCATTCTTCTTACATGATCTAGCCAATTGAATTTGTATCTGCTGATTTTTTCTTCTACTGACTCTACTTCTAATTGTTCTAAAGTTTCTTCATTTCTTTTTCGGTCTAAAAGAGTATATCCTGCTGTCCTCCTGAAAAATTTCATTTCCGTTGCTTTGATTCTATTCATGTCTTTTTTCTTTAATGTCCAAATCTCGCTTCCGTATAGAAGGGAGGGTAATGCTAGTGTATTATATATTTTTATTCTTGTAGATTTTTGAACTAATTTAGCTTTTAATGCATTGTTTATTATTCCTAGAATTTGTGTAAATTTGGTAATTTTCTTGTTCACATCTTTTTCATTTTGATAAGATATTTCACAACCCAGATAGTTGTAATTTTGCACTTGTTCGAGGCATTGGTTATTGTGTATTATCTTACTTCTGACTGGGTCTTCTCCTAAAAATGGCATTACTTTTGATTTTTGTGCTGAAATTTCCATCCCAAAATCTTTTAATATTTTATTTAATGTATATAATCCTCTGTACATATTTATATTGTATTATATTCGATAAGTAAGCCTGTATAGGTCACAGCGAACTTAAAACACATTTTTTAAATACCGTCGCATCTTTAACAATATGAAACAAGTCTGACAAATTTTTTCAATACCGTTTTGATCAATCTTTAACAAGTTTTCTTGTAAAGTAGGCCTATTGGGTTAGAAGAACAATTTGATCTTGTACTGCAAGCAGCCTTCCCTTATATTTCCAAACGAATGTTGGTACAGTAACAGGAATAAAACAATAGAATACTGAATTGTTCTGTGAATGAGAACAGTTGTAAGTTTTTATGTAAACCTATCCCTAAATAACTTAAGCGATTTTACAAGTGGAGGTTTCACCACGATCGAATCGTGAGATTGCTTTTTCATGAATGCCAAACACCATGTACTTTGTAACAGCTGTTAATCAGCTGAGAACAGTCACCAACGATCTAATTGACGAGCTCATAATTATGTAATAGTAGTCCTACTTAAAAGCGCCAAGCGAGAGCCGGAACGTGGAAGTGTCCTGATTGCTCACCAGAAAATCGTCCTGTCTAAAAAAAATGTTGGAAATAAGTTGTCTGATATATTGGGTGTTCCAGTTAAAATAAGAGAGTTGGAGTTACTTCCGGTTAAACCGGAAGTAGAAGAAATTCGGTAATACCATTATTGAATTCTTAGTATATGGTTATCCTCACATACCAAGTTCCATGTCACTGAACCACATGCTTCAAAAATTATTTAGGTGGTGCGGGACTTTTAACTAATCCTGACTTGGACATCAAGGAAGCCATCGAAATCCAGCTACTGTACTCCAACCAGGAGAAAGTCTCAGGGGAATGAGACGCAGCGGGGTGATGCTGTGAATGAATGTTGATGTCATAAGATGTCATAAGGTCACACACGTGGGTGCACACATCTCTATTGACTAACTCTCAAAGCACAAACGATAACATTGATATACACACATTTATACTACCCTAGTTACAAAATTAGAGCACGGTTAATCTCCTGGTCTTTTAATCCCTCCATACAGGAAATAACATATGTATGTATGTATGTATGTATGTATGTATGTATGTATGTATGTATGTATGTATGTATGTATGTATGTATGTATGTATGTATGTATGTATGTATGTATGTATGTATGTATGTATGTATGCATGCATGTATGTATGTATGTATGTATGTATGTATGTATGTATTTATTTATTCACACTGCAATGGGTATATACCCGGTGGCAGTGGTAACTAATTACACTCAATAATGACAATAATAAACTTATTAATTAAAATACAATTAATAATAATACTAATAATTAATAATAATAATAATAATAATAATAATAATAATAATAATAATAACAACAACAGGAAATATACTAAATTAAATGAAACGATCACTTAAAATAACATTTGAAATATTCTAATTTGTATCTTAAAACTAAGATCGAACTAAAACCCACGAGTATGATATGTTCATATCTGCACAAGTACCTTTCAACATTACACTCATTTCGCTGTCAACTCACTCACTGCACTGGAACTACGACACATTTCACTGATTCTATCCTGATTTCACTAACACTTCAAAAACATTTCACTGTTCAAATACTTTGCACTGCCACTATAAACTATAAAGCTTCACTGACAGGAACACGTTTCACTTACACAGCACACTTCACTGACACGACATACTTCTTCACTGATACAACACACTTCACTGACACAACATAATTCTTCACTGATACAACACTTCAATAACAACATATCATTTACACCCTTTAAATACTGTGTATAATTACCGTCTATTAGTAAGGTCCTTAAGCCTATTCTTAAATGCATTTTTGGTTGTTGGTAAAGCCTTTAGTAAGTCTGCAGGTAAAGCATTCCAGTCCCTGATAGTACGATTGAGAAAAGAAAACTTTCCACTGTCCGTCCTCTGCCTTCTTTCCCTCAATTTATATGAGTGGTCGTTCCTTGAAGAGTAATTTGGCGGCAGGAGAGCGCATGTCTTTTAAACTGTGGCTGACGTTATAACGATAATATTATCTATCTACTTCGCTCCAATAGATGACGCAATAGTAAGCACATTCCTTTCACGGTTAATGTCCTGGTTGGAGAACAGTATAGATGGCAATAATGTCAACAGACACGGGGGCCTACAGCTGAGTACAGCGTGGAAACCTGACATCAAAACGGTTCGACCAACCAGCACATGGCAGGATGACGGGACTAGGAACTAGCTCCTGATTGGCCACCACGCTTCGACCAACCAGAACATGGCAGGCGGTCGGGACTAAAGACTAGTTTCTAATTGGCCCACAGTGGGAACCGCTACTGACAGCTTTTATACCGGCTGTACATGTTCCACGACACTTCAATCTCTGAAGAAGATGGCATAGATAGTCATCGAAAGCTTGGAAGCAACTATCGAACTCATCTGGCTGAGAACTAGAGAAGAATTATCCCATCTCAAACGCCGGGAAAGCCTGAAGTCACACAAACTTTCTTGTAATCGCGCTGGACCTCCATGCAAACCGCGAGGGTGAACTGTCGCGAGCATCTTCGAATTCTTCGACATGTGTTCCATTTAAATATGTATGTGTTACAAGGAGGAGAGGTGACATCCAGGTATGTACCACGATGCAAACATCGACCGCGAACAGCGATGAAACTTTGGCATGTCCGTACCCAACTAATGTACAGTGGATTCCCAATTATCCGGACTATACGGGCCAAGAGCAACCCGGATAATACGGAAGGGGAGATCGCTATGTGGTTTTTGATCCTGTAATCTTAAAGGGGCAAAGATCGGACCCAGTAATGTACAGGGACATCATTTTATTTTTACTAACATTTCTGATATTAACCTGGCTATACCTTTGAATCAACGGTTGCTATCCCCTTCCACGACTGGAGTTCGATGCCGTAATATACAAACAAAATCACTTTACTAGGTATAGGAGGGAAGAAAAGTAGTTCATCCATTTACGTAAACTATGAAATATCACGCTTTTGAGTTTGATAATTTTCATTAGGTTTTTGTTTAATCAGAATACAGTACAGTATTAACAATGAGTGGTTTTTACTCACGAACTGAGCTGTCCATGCGGACGTATTCATCATGCAGTGTATATTATACTGTCTACAGCACATTAGTGTACAATATAGAGAATGAAGTAAAATTGAAAAATAACCATAATATGGATATTTAAACATACTTTTCAAAATGGTGGCGGTTCATTTCGATACAGGCTTCAGTTCTAATCTATGTAATTCCAATTACCAGTTTCGTCCTTCGTACTAGTAACTCATGTTGAAATAATTCTGTACCTACTCTGTAAAAGAGTACCTTACGTACTGTAAATTCAGTCTTCACTTCTGCCCGATCCGAAAAGATAAAATGACTCAGACATGCTATCTACTGTCCGTCCAAGTGGTTATGTCGCAGGATAGTAGAAAGGAGGGAAATCACGTGACAGTTAATTACTTAACGATGCCCTTTTATTTAAGTTATTTTAAACAGTTGTATGGGTATAATATTACGTAGATGTCTAATTACTTACAGAAATTAATGTTCTCAGAAAAGAGCTAAGACAGCCCAGGCACTAGACTTTACAGAGAGGCAAATAGAAGCTGGTGGGGAAAACCGGAATGCGACGTAGGCAAATGGACGACAATACCTGTGCGAAAATGATGCAATATTGAAAGCTCTTTCGTCATTGGAAAACGCGAACATATTTTTCGAACGTACTGTGACGGTAAGGCTACTATGACTGTATATGAGGTCTTGGATCTGTGTGGAAGACGGTTGAACTTCATTAGTAGAAGGGGTGGGAGTGAAGTACATTCAGAAACTCAGGTATAATAAAAATTGAAGTAAAAATAAAATGATGTCCCTGTAGAAAGGCGTTACTTACATGTTCGTAATAAACGAGTTTCTATTCATAATACAGTACAGTAGGCCTATGTAATTGACTTAAAAAACTTTGTTAGTGTTCAGTACTGTATATGCGTACACTACTGTAAATGAAAAAAACGCGATCCGAATGAAACGGTTGGCCGGATAATCGAGATTCTGCTATATAGATTATTTTTTACAGAGCCTCTTACAAAGATAAGTAATGTGATAAGACCATTTTATATTCTAATCAATAATGGTATCCAGATATTTCGCATAATATTACAATACAAATTTGACACAAAATTACATATTTTCGTTAGTTGCTGCATAAAGCCCAGAATTAGAAAGTATGTGTCATTTACATGCAACAATTTT
This sequence comes from Periplaneta americana, assembly GCF_040183065.1. Taxonomy (NCBI): domain Eukaryota; kingdom Metazoa; phylum Arthropoda; class Insecta; order Blattodea; family Blattidae; genus Periplaneta; species Periplaneta americana. Next base: position 211,382,606 of record NC_091118.1, on the reverse strand, counting down.
CTTCCTATGAATTCTCATTTTGATGTTTTATTGTGACTGTTATTAAAGGTAGCTATGTCATGATTCATGACCAGGCTTCGAGACTTCGGACCCAATAGAGCAGTTCAGTGGGAAATCCGCATAACGGCGTACTGAGTATAGTGGTAAAGCGTACAGTGGGTGGGGGTACTGTAGAATGAATGCCAACAAATACGCAAAGGAAAACGCTCTGGATTTGAAGGTTCTGACGAATAATTTGGTTTTCATACAAACTGTCTGAAACTATTACACGGTTAGAAAAGTCAGAGCAAGAGATGCCGGAAGCCCTCAAATTAATTTAGAAAATGATGCAGAGAATTAATGAGACACCAAGTACACCGGTTACTGAACTTGTAAAACAGAAGTGGAAATAAATTTTATGTAAAAATAACGGATATGAAACATTGTGTAATATAACAGCAAATTAGTGGACATAGAGTCACCCGAGAATAAAGGACTGTCTCTTAGAGACTGCAATGATGTTAGGTTTTTTCGTTTTGCTCCTATCACGTCATACGACGTAGAGCGCAGCTTTCTACAGTACAAACTCTGGCAGATAACCGAAAAAGATTTACGTTTGAGACACTGAGAATGTATCTTGTAGTACATTGCAATTCGGTACTGTAACTGCACTTCCTAAAGACGACCAATAGGATAAATGAAAAAATTAAAGTTGCTATATGCTTATTTCCACCATTAACACTGTGTATAATTAAACACAAATGCTTATAAAAGACAGGAGAATAAATGCTTTTCACACTCTTTTGATATTATCATTGTGTAATGTATATTTACTTTCAGAATGTACATATGTGTGTTTCCCCATACTACCGTACTCTACTCTAAGTAGTAACGTTGTTACCTCAACATATCCCTGTCTACCTGCAGCGAGTCAACAACTTATAGTGCATGCACAGTAAACTTATTGTATCGCGTCCAAAGTCTCGAAGCCTGTTCATGACCGAAGAATGATGCGGTATTGCTGCAATGCCCCCCTTTCTTTTCTTGTTAGATACTACTCATCGTAGACATATCAATATTTATTCTTGTTATCTGTGTTCATTGCCGCGCTTTCCAAGAAATGGGTCGTCCGACACTTGAAGGAAATCGACATTTGCACTTGTAGATAAGATAAGTTTGAAATTATTTTACAAGAAAATGTAACTAACGCCTTTCCTGAAAAGATGGTGAAAATATTTTTAGCAGTTGACTTTCGACAGAATTTATAGACAGGATGTTAAGAATGATGTAATTAATGAAGGAGTCCATAGCATGTAATTCAAGCGTTAATGATGGATACATACATAAATACAATATACATTATATACACATAATATTAAATTGGACTGCTAAGAACAATCGGCGAAAGATACCTAGAGAAGAATGAAGACGTGTATAACTTATAGTATTTGTGAACCTAAAAAAGGCTTTTGACAGAGTGAATTGGAATAAACTGATGGGGATCCTAAAGAAAATAGATGTGGATTGGGAAGAGGGAAGACTATTAAGTAATCTTTATATGAAGCAACGAGTGAAAGTCAGGATAGGAGAAGAAATGTCAGAAGGAAATGAAATAGGGAGAGGAGTACGTCAAGATGCCCTTTATCACCTACCATATTCAACATCTACTTGGAGGATTTAGTGAAGAACTGGTTCCAGAACATGGCAGGAGTGATAGTAGAAGGAGCAAGAATAAAGTGCATAAGATTTGCTGATGATATGGCGTTGTTAGCAGAAGAGGAAATGATGCTAAAGGATATGCTACTGGAGCTAAATGACAGTTGTGAGCAGTATGGGATGAAGATAAATGCAAACAAGACGAAGACCATGGTCATCGGAACAAAAATAAAGAAGATAAACTTGCGAATTCTAAATGAGGAATTAGAGCAAGTGGACAGCTTCAAATACTTGGGGTGTACTATAAGCAGTAACATGAGCTGCTGCCAGGAAGTCAAAAGGAGGATAGCAATGACAAAGGAAGCTTTTAATAAAAAATAAGCGTCTTCTCCGGACCTCTGGAAAAAGAACTACGGTAGAGACTAGTGAAGTGCTTTGTATGGCGTGTGACATTGTACGGGGCAGAAACGTGGACATTATGACGAAATGAAAGGAAGAGAATGGAAGCATTTGAAACGTGGATTTGGAGAAGAATGGAACGTGTGAAGTGGACAGACAGAATAAGAAACGAAGCTTCTTTGAAAGAGTGGATGAAGAAAGAATGATGCTGAAACTGATCAGAAAGAGGAAAAGGAATTGACTGGATCACTGGCTGAGAAGAAATTGCCTTCTGAAGGATGCACTGGAAGGAATGGTGAACAGGAGAAGAGTTCGGGGTAGAAGAAGATATCAGATGTTAGACGACATTAAGATATATGGATCATATGAGGAGACAAAGAGGAAGGCAGAAAATAGGAAAGATTTGAGAATTCTGGATTTGTAGTGAAAAACCTGCCCTTGGGTAGAACACTAAATGAAATGAATGAATTATGCAGATATTCTCCAATCTTTCCTATTTTCTGCCTACCTCTTAGTCTTCGCATATGATCCATCTATCTTAATGTCGTCTATCATTTGATATATTCTTTTACCCCGAATTCTTCTTCCGTTCACCATTTCGTCCACACGTGTGGAGTAATGGTTAGCGCGTATGGCCGCAAAACCAGGTGGCCCGGGTTCGATTCCCGGTCGGGGTTACCTGGTTGAGGTTTGTTCCGGAGTTTTCTCTCAACCCAACATGAGCAAATGCTGGGTAACTTTCGGTGCTGGTCCCCGGATTCATTTCACCGGCATTATCACCTTCATCTCATTCAGACGCTAAATAACCTAAGCTGTTGATAAAGCGTCGTAAAATAACTTGCTAAAAATTTCTTCCATTTCTTCTTCCTTCAGTAGATAGTTTCGTCTCAGCCAGTGACCCAGCCAATTTCTTTTATCTTCCTAATCAGTGTCTGCACCATTCTTTCTTCACCCACTCTTTCTACCACAGCTCCATTTCTTATTCTCTCTGTCCATTTCACACGCTCTGTTCTTCTTCATATCGACATTTCAGGCGTAATACTTCTTGAATTATTTTTTTTTCACTTCGTCATAATGTCCATGTTTCTGTCCTATATAATGCCACTCTCCACACAAAGCATATACTAGTCTCTTCCTTAGTTTACAGACATTTTTATTATTATTAAGTATGAATCATTCTTTATGAATTTCGAAACGATAGTATTTAAATTCACTCTACTTGGTTTGTCGTTGAACTCGTTCAGAAACTAAGTCGAGAAACTACAAGAAAAATGTCAGTATGTGTAAATAATATAACGTAGAAGTATAGACTACTACTACTATTACTACTACTGTTGCTGCTGCTAATACTACTACTGCTACTACTACTATTGCTACTACTACTACTACTACTTACTTACAAATGGCTTTTAAGGAACCCAAAGGTTCATTGCCGCCCTCACATAAGCCCGCCAGCGGTCCCTATCCTGTGCAAGATTAATCCAGTCTCTATCATCATACCCCACCTCCCTCAAATCAATTTTAATATTATCTTCCCATCTACGCCTCGGCCTCCCTAAAGGTCTTTTTCCCTCCGGTCTCCCAACTAACACTCTATATGCATTTCTGGATTCGCCCATACGTGCTACATGCCCTGCCCATCTCAAACGTCTGGATTTAATGTTCCTAATTATGTCAGGTGAAGAATACAATGCGTGCAGTTCTGTGTTGTGTAACTTTCTCCATTCTCCTGTAACTTCATCCCGCTTAGCCCCAAATATTTTCCTAAGCACCTTATTCTCAAACACCCTGAACCTATGTTCCTCTCTCAGAGTGAGAGTCCAAGTTTCACAACCATACAGAACAACCGGTAATATAACTGTTTTATAAACTCTAACTTTCAGATTTCTGGACAGCAGACTGGATGATAAAAGCTTCTCAACCGAATAATAACAGGCATTTCCCATATTTATTCTGCGCGTCCTCAGGTTCCGGATAGAGGAGACGGCCTCCAGATATGGAGGGTAAAAGGTAAAGGTATCCCCGTAACATGCCATGAAGGCACTTGGGGGGCATGGAGGTAGAGCCCCATGCTTTCCATGACCTCGGCACTAGAATGAGGTGGTGTGGTCGGCACCACGCTCTGACCGCTTTTTACCCCCGGGAAAGACCCGGTACTCAATTTTTAAATGAGGCTGAGTGAACCTCGGGGCCGTTCTGAAAGATATGGAGGGTAGCTGCGAATATATTGAATAAGCAGTCGTGGACAGCCGATAAGGGGTGGTCCTCCAGCTTGGGGATTGGGCGAAGGGCTAACAACCCATCACCGTAAACAACAGCTAGTTACGTAGCCTATCCCTATAATAAGCCTCGGAATAGGACTACTACTACTACTACTACTACTAATATTACTACTACTACTGTTACTATCATTAGTTTTATTTAAAGCTTATCATTAGAGCTCTTTCTATCTTATATTATTATTTTGTGCAAACACAGGACGTTAGCTGATAAGATATCTCTGTTTGCTTTGCTGCCTTGAACATTTACCTGGTGTCTGAATTAGTTTCTGTTCAGAGTTATTGGAAACTGGCGTATTTTTGTGAGAATGAAAAGTTGTTACATTGTCTGCGAAAATAGAAGTTGTGTAATTGGAATTTGATATCTGTTGTGAAGATGTATTGACCAATCAAGAAGCGCGGACATGGACGTGGGTGGATATGAAGATAGTTACGTGGGTTAAGTGTTTGTTAATGTGCTCGTTTACACTTGTAGTAGGTTTGAGCGAGTTACGGGATTCTTCAGCAGTCGTCGCTGCGAAAAGTAAACTTCGAGTGCTCGACCTGTCGTATAACAATTTGAGAAACATCCACAACTCCACATTTCTGGATCTGAACCTAGTTTTCATTTTGAACCTCAGTTTGGCCAACAATGCGATATCTTGTGTTGGACAGCACGCATTTCTAGGGTTGTCACAGCTGGAGCGGCTGGATCTGTCCATGAATAATCTAATGTACATTCACTCAAATACGTTCGATTACAACACTAATTTACAATGGCTGTCTTTGGCACACAACAAGTTGTTTAAGCTACCGATAGATGGCACTTTCATCTACTCTCTGGCACTGACGTACTTTGATTTATCGAACTGTAGTGTTACTGAAATCCATAAAGATGTTTTTAAAGATTTGCGAAATATTAGGCATCTAAATTTGTCTCGAAATTTTGTTCATGATTTGAACAAGAACACTTTTGCTTTGTTAACTGAACTTCAGTGTTTGGATTTGAGTTACAATTCTTTACGTACATTGCAGACCCATGTCTTCGACAGCACGGTTGGTGCAGTTCATTATACTTTTGAAGAAAACTGTAATGTTTCGCTTGCAACGAGAAATATATCCTCCATTTTTATCAAGATGGACAACAATCCGTGGCATTGTGATTGTGACATGAAAAAATCTTACAGTTGGTATTCCAAGCGTGATAAAATAACTGTGATTTGTGAAACGCCTTATCGCATGCGCAATAAATCCTGGAAACTTCTAGAAGCTCTAGATTGTAGTCCTACTACCACAGAAGCAGGTGACGCTCTGAGCATTGTGAATTCAAGTAATTTCGAAAACGAAACCCAAAAACCAGATCTACAAGTCGGTACAAGCTCGGAAACAACCGTGATAGTGATACTAGTAGTCGTAATATCTGTGTGTGTTGTCATTATTGTGTTACTGACTGTGTATATATTGAAATATAGGACACGACATCCCTACAGCAGTGTGAACGCAGATACAGCTACATCAGAACAGACGATGGAGACAAGAGAAGCTGAGCAAAATACACAAGACACACAACTTTAATCATTTAGCTAGTAATGCTGTTTTTCATTACCACGGTAATGATTGTACAGGGACATCATTTTATTTTTACGTCAATTTTTATTGTACCTGAGTTTTTGAATGTACTTCACTCCCACCCCTTCTAGTAATGAAGTTCAACCGTCTTCCACACAGATCCAAGACCGCATATACAGTCATAGTAGCCTTACCGTCACAGTACGTTCGAAAAATATGTTCGCGTTTTCCAATGACGAAAGAGCTTTCAATATTGCATCATTTTCGCACAGGTATTGTCGTCCATTTGCCTATGTCGCATTCCGGTTTTCCCCACCAGCTTCTATTCGCCTCTCTGTAAAGGCTAGTGGCTGGGCTGTCTTATCTCTTTTCTGAGAACATTAATTTCTGTTAGTAATTGGACATCTACGTAATATTATACCCGTACAACTGTTTAAAATAAGTTAAATAAAAGGGCCTCGTTAAGTAATTAACTGTCACGTGATTTCCCACCTTTCTACTATCCTGCGACATAACCACTTGGACGGACAGTAGATAGTATGTCTGAGTCATTTTATCTTTTCGGATCGGGCAGAAGTGAAGATTGAATTTACAGTACATAAGATACTCTTTTACAGAGTAGGTACAGAATTATGTCAACATGAGTTACTAGTACGAAGGACGAAACTGGTAATTGGAATTACATAGATTAGAACTGAAGCCTATATCGAAATGAACGGCCACCATTTCGAAAATGTGTTTAAATATCCATATTATGGTTATTTTTCAATTTAACTTCATTCTCTATATTGTACGCTAATGTGCTATAGACAGTATAATATACACTGCATAATGAATACGTTCGCATGGACAGCTCAGTTCGTGAGTAAAAACACTTATTGTTAATACTGTACTGTATTCTGATTAAACAAAAACCTAATGAAAATTATCAAACTCAAAAGCGTGATATTTCATAGTTTACGTAAATGGATGAACTACTTTTCTTCCCTCCTATACCTAGTAAAGTGATTTGTTTGTATATTACGGCATCGAACTCCAGTCGTGGAAGGGGTTAGCAACCGTTGGTTCAAAGGTATAGCCAGGTTAATATCAGAAATGTTAGTAAAAATAAAATGATGTCCCTGTACATCCGGTATAAGAAATGTTATTACAGAATTTTTGCCACACTGTTTTCCGTTTACTGTAAACTGTAAAGTCACATGATCGACGGTCTATGC
>NC_091118.1:211270528-211370528 GCF_040183065.1 Periplaneta americana | reverse complement strand
CATTTCGGCATGGTCGAGCATAAATGAATTTTTAGACTATTTTGAATATTTTTGACTAATTCTAAAGGCACAGGCAATCAAATCATTGTTGGAGACATTAACATACAAATTCTAGAAGACAAATTAGACAATACTGGCAATAGGTACATGAATATGTTACACGAGTATGGATTTGTCAAATTTTTACACTCTATTACTCGGCCTGATTCTGAATCTTGCCTTGATCGCATATTTTTTAAAACAAAGAGTAACTAGAAATTTGTACCTGCAGTTTTCTGTAGTGCTATTACCGACCACTATGCAGTTATTGCATTATTCGAAATTGGAATTAAAAACCGGAATACATCTCATTATCCTCTCCATATAAAAAGAAACATAAATAAGCTAATTTCCCTTATAGAAAAAAGAAAATTGAGATTCCGTCCTTAACTGTGAAAATGCTGAATTATGCTTTCAAGTATTCCAAAATTTGATATCTTATTATATAGACATAAGCACAGATGTATCTTACCTTAAAGTATCTTGTAAATTAAAAAGAATAAAACCCTGGATCACCACAGGTATCATTAAGTCAATCCGTGTAAGAGACAAAATAGCCAGAAATATTACAAAAGAACCTGATAATATAAATCTAATAAATTATTACAAAAAGTACAGAAATACCTTAACTCTTATTATAAGAAACGTGAAAACTCAGTATTATCAATCTCAGTTTCAGAAGTATCGAAACAATCTATATTAAGTATTAAATTACATAATTCTGATTATTGTCTTATACAGTGTAAATGTCCGATTATTAAAGAGTCCTCTGAAGTTAAGTATTTAGGCATAATTTTCGACAATCATTTAAAATAGAACCAACACATTAATTACCTTTGTAATAAATTACGTAAAATAGTATATTGTTTTGTATATTTATTGAGGAATTACTTGTCAATAAGTTTATTACGAACAATATATTTAACTTTATTTCAATCGGTAATTATGTATGGAATTATAGGATGGGGTAGCTCATTTAAATCCAATTTTAATCCACTTTATTTATTACAGAAGAAAAGAATTAAAATATGTTTTCATAAACCTATTGATTTTCCATCTCAAAATTTTGTTTCTAGACTTTAATGTACTTAACGTAAGACAAATTTATTATATTGTATTAATAAAATTCATACATAAAAATCGAAACAATTTTGAATTGTATTCTCATAGTTATGAAACAAAAGGTATGAATTCTTTAAGATTGTTTGAATCAAAATGCAACACTGTTACAGTATTTAATAATAGTAGTAATTTAGGCCCAAAAATATATAACAAATTTATATTTAAATATCCTAATCTTGTAGAATAACTCTTCTCGGGTTCTCAGCCAGGTGAGTTGGAAGTCCCTGAAGAAGATGGCAGAGCTAGCCGTCGAAAGCTTGGAAGCTAATCTCCAACTCACCTGGCTGAGAACCCGAGAAGAGTTATTCTACATCAAACGCCGGGAAAGCCTCAAGTCATACATTATCCTAATCTTGTCAATTCTAATAGTTCTAGTATTAAATTAAAACAGTTATGTATTGATTTTATGAAAATTGAAAAATTGTAAATTTAAATTTATATACTATAATTGCACAGAAGACATAAGACAAATTATATTGTACAATTATTAGTTTCAATTCAGGAATCCTCCCCTGAGCACGAGTTCTCCTCTTTCAGGGGCGAGCTAAAGTTTTTCTGTATATATTATGTTTTATGTTATAATTATTAGCAAAATTATCTATATAATAATAAATCTGTAGCCGAAATTTTTCTGGTAATTTTCGATTTTCCAAAAATAATTGGTCCTAATATATATAATTAACCGCCCTGAAACCGAAAATCGCTTTTTTTTTTTTTTAATTTTTGTTTGTATGTCTGTCTGTCTGTTACCTTTTCACGCGATAATGGCTGAACCGATTTCGATGAAAATTGGAATATAAATTAAGTTCGTTGTAACTTAAAATGTAGGGTATATGGCATTCAAAATATTTTATTTAAAAGGGGGGTTATAAGGGGGCTTGAATTAAATAAATCGAAATATCTCCCTTATTATTAATTTTCGTGAAAAATATTACATAACAAAAGTTTCTTTAAACATAATTTCCGATAAGTTTTATTCTTTGAAAAATTTTGATAGGACTGATATTTAATGATATAAATGAGTTTCAAAATTCCAATAACAACGCCATCTAAGGCGGTGTAATGAAATAAAAAACAAATGACTTCGTCTATAAGGGGCCTTGGACAACTACAATCGAAAGCTATGAAATATACGGTAGCCTACAGAGAATGTTTCTGTGTTTGTATGAACTAATATCGGAAGCTAAATTAACCGATTTGTATAATTAATTATTAATTCACCATTGGAAAGTGTAGTTCCTCTAGATGGACATAATGCTATAATGTTATTACAGTAACTTCTGAGTGAATCGAGGACAGGTAAGATTAAAATAGCTTCTTATGCACGGAAAACTTGATAGGCATTCGTTTCCTGTATTTCTTAAAATAATTTTTATGACTAAATGAGTGGTCTCTGGATCAAAATGATCGCATTTTAATTTTTTTTTAATACAATTTAAATTAAGTAACATAATAAACGATTTGTCCTTCTGTCAATGACGAATGTTCCCTGGATCAAATGTCCTATTTTAATTATGTAATTACTTTATATTTATTTCTAACGGGTGCAGCGGAGCGCACGGGTACGGCTAGTAAATAAATAAATAAATAAATAAATAAATAAGTAAGTAAATAAATAAGTAAATAAGTGAATAAGTGAATAAGTAAATAAGTAAATAAGTAAATAAGTAAATAAGTAAATAAGTAAATAAATAAATTAATAAATTAATAAATTAATAAATTAATAAATTAATAAATTAATAAATAAATTAATAAATTAATAAATTAATAAATAAATAAATACATAAATACATAAATAAATAAATCCTAGGAAATTTTGGCAAACTATTAATGAAGCCACAGACGTGAATGTGAACCAAAATAGTATCATATCAGAGATTTTAAATGAAGAGGGGGAAATAGTTAAAAACAAAAAAGACATAGCTAATGAATTTAATAAATATTTCTCAAAAGTAGGACATAGCATTGCATCGAACATCAACAAATCGGCATTTAACACGAAAAATTATTGCAGTGGCCATAATAAGCACGCATCTTCCTCCATGTTTTTATCACCAGTAACCGAAGAAGAAATTTATAATATTGTTAAATCCTTAAAAAATAATGTCTCACCGGGATTTGACAAAATTACAAATAACACATTAAAGATTATCATTAAACATATATTAAAACCGCCTGTTTATGTATTCAATCTATGTCTCACCCAAGGAGTTTTCCCAGAATCTCTGGAAAATGCTGTAGTTGTACCGGTCCATAAGTCAGGGGAAAGAAAAATTCTGAATTACAGACCTATATCCTTGCTCTCTAGCTTCTCAAAGATATTAGAAAAATGTAAAAAAAAACAGTTTAGTAAATTAATTAGATAAAAATGAAATTCTGTCCAAACATCAGTATGGTTTCAGAAATAAATTATCTACGGATGACGCAATTACTGAAGTCACTGGTAAAATTATGCAGGAGTTGGATAACGGTTCTAAATGTTTAGGGATTTTCTTAGATTTAAGGAAAGCTTTCGACACGTTTAATCATCGTTTGCTTCTGGACAAATTATTTGATATAGGAGTCAGGGGTATTGCGCATAAGTTATTTTAATCACATTTAAACAAAAGAAATCAGGTAACCAAAATTGATGATAATATCAGTAAAAATGTAAATATTGATATAGGTGTCCCTCAGGGAACAATTTTAGGTCCTATTCTATTTTTAATATATATCAATGATTTATTAAATATTGATTTGAAAGTACATAATGGCTCCTGTTATTCTTACGCTGATGATACGGTGGTGATTTTCAGTGGTTTAACTTGGGAGGACACTTATAAACATGCCAATGTAGGTATAAATGTGATCAAAAAATGGCTTGATGCAAATTTGCTATCTCTAAATATAACTAAAACTACTTTGGTGCCATTTTCTTTGACAGTCTCTGGATTGAACGATTTGAAATCACTTTCTCATTTAAAATTAATAATCCAAAACTCATTTTGTAAACTCCCTACAACCTGTAAATGCACTTGTTTGAAAGAATCTGTAGATGTGAAATATCTGGGAATTATTGTTGATCAGCACTTGAAATGGGCTAGACCAATCACCTTTTTATGTAACAGGATCCGTGAAACAATTTACAAATTTGTAAACCTTCGCCATTACTTGCCTACTCATGTATTACGTTTGGTTTATTTGGCTATAGTTGAATCTGTTATCCAATATGGTATAATTGGAAGGGGAGTCATTAAAAAACTGCTCTTCTTCCTCTAATTATGTTGCAAAAACGTATAATCAAAATTTGTTTGAAAAGGCGACTGGATTATCCAACAAATTTGATCCATTCCGAATTGAATGTTTTTAGAATTGACCAAATGTATAAATACTCTTGAATGAAATTCTATCATAAAAATAGAATGAAATTTGTAGCTCAGCCACATGCTCATAATACAAGACGAAATGAAATTCTTAAATTAGTTGGACCTAAATGTTTCACATCTGCTGCTTTACTACACAGTACAAATTATGGTCCACGTCTATATAATTCGATAACAAAATTTCATCCAGAATTGACTACTTTAAGCAATGAAATTTTCAGATCCAGAATTAAAAAAATTATATGACAGACTTCCCTGTATTATATTATGTACCATGTATTGTAAAACAAGTTTATTTCTATTCTAAGTATATTATTTCTATCTTATCTTTGTTAATATATCAACATGACCTGTACTAATTATACTACTAATAATAAGTTAATATTATTCTATCACCAATCTCAACATCGTCTCTTTTTACACTCAGTTATTACTAGTATTATTATTACTAACTTTATTATTATCATCTTTATGTGACCTTTTTTCTTAAGTATTTTGTCTACAAAGTATGTGTATTTATATATGTGTCAATCTACTCTTCTTAAGAATGTGATCTTAGTGCAAGAATTTTAAATTTTATTTTAGAAACAGTAGAGATTTATATTTTTGTGAGTTACCGGCATGTACAATCTATATAATCACAATCATACATTTTAATTCAGAAAAAATAAGTATGCTTGGTGAACAATGTAAAATTGTATGTCATTTTTCAGGTCTTTCTATCAAAACGGAACTGTCCCCGAACACGAGCTTTGCTCTTTCGGGGAACTTTCATGTAGCGTTTTTTAATGTATATGTTATTATTAAATAAATAAATAAAATGCGTCACATTATCGTCACCAGAAATCCTGATACGGTAACATGAAATCCCATTCGTTTATCGTGTGCGTAATGGTGTAGGAAAGGCTACGTTCAAACAATAATTATGACTAGGTCCCGTATTCCATCTCCCTATAATCTAGAACGAAGTTGCCTGATTCGAAGTATAATGTGACGTCACAGCACAGGTACAGGTACGTTCGTATACAAAATAGTTACGCAACCTCTGCCCTCTTCCTCCAGACTGGAAAATCAAAACCGGGACGTAGTCATAGTGAGTAGTCTTATCGATCACTGCTCTTACTGGTCGTATTATTTAAATAACTGCATCTTTGTGGTTGATTGAAGGTTCATTGCAGAGGTAAAATGCCTTAGGTAAGACGCTCAAGCGTGTAATATTGCGGGACATGTTGAAGATACTTGAGCTAATATTTTCACTGTCAATATTAGTGCTGCTAATGTTTAGGTTTTCTCCGGAGCGGTTATTTGCGCGCTTTCAATCGGAGACCTCCGGTTACCTCCGATTGATGCCGTGCAGGTTGTATATGTGCTGTGGCGCAGGCATATACTTTCCGCTGAGCATTCCTTTAATCGGATCAGGTAGAGATTCGAGTCCGCTGACGTCCGCGTACCTTTTAAAATAAGTTGTAATTTCTTGTTGTATATTCTCTCTTTTATGTTAATCTCTCTCTCTTTCTTCGGCTCTTTTTTTTTTTTCTTGTTTTGCTTGAAATGCTACGTTAGTTGACAGATTTTTTTTCTAGTTTTAAAATTCATAGTATATGTGGAAAGGCGTGTTAGTTTTATGTCATTGATCAAATTAATAACATTCAATCTAACTGCAAAACTAATGCAGAAGTAAAGCTTTTCAGTAGTTAATGTAAACATTTATACTGTAGTTCTCCTAGAAACTCTCGTTAAATCACAAACAGTGTTTGTCAATTATTATTCTAATCGGTTGAGTTTAACGTAAAATATATTAAGGGAGCTTCAGAATGAAACAAGAGAAACGTGGGCTATCAATGGGATAAAGTTTACTGTCCAACATAATTTATTAGATTCTTCACCGGACAGGATTGTGATTATTGTGTTAAAGGGTGTCAGTATTTGAACTGCCTCTTATAAAACGCGCCACTCTTTCTCTATAATAAAAATATAAGCGGATATCAACTTAAGGATAATTGTAATTATATTATCACCACATGTTTCTTTAGTTTCATTCACAAAATCAATATTTTAATCCAAACAGTAAAATATAACTCAAGTTGGTCTAAACAGTAAAATATAACTCAAGTCGTCTTTTAAATATTTCATTTGTTTTTTATTGCCTCGAAAGTTACGTTTTAGAGAAATTTCAAGACTTTTTCCTATACTGTGGGCCTTTGGGAACAATAGCACTAAAACAATTTAAAAATAAATCGTACTATCAATTGTTTTGCGTAATTGTTTTCATCAAGTTCGCGATTGTGCGATCGCTTCAAATGGTCTAACAAATTCGAAGTTCCACCACCCTTAGAGTAAATTCGCCCACAAAGTTTACAGCGTGCGACTTTATTATTATCTTCAACTAAATTAAAGAATTTCCATGCGACGGATATCCGATCTGGTGCCATTTTATTCCCCTCACAACTACCGTCAGTCCGTACGCGCCGGTCGTCCTTGAGCTAACTGTCGCTTCGCTCCGAACCCCCGCATCCCTCCTTTGTCCCCTGTTCCACCTACGGTAGTACCGGAGATCACCGGTGGAGAGCTTTATTCGTAATCTCCGATTCCTCCGCGGTAGTAGTCACTCCGATGAGCAGCACAGGTCAATATACACTCAGGGACAAAAAAAACCGGACACTTTAATATTTCCTGGTATTTTGCAAAATATTATCTTCTCATACAATGTTATGGTAGCCATCTGTTGTTATGGAGACGTGTATACATTGTTGATTTTTTTTTGTTTTATAAACAAGCCATTACAACCAAATATTCCAATTTTGCTTTCGGAGTCTCAGCTATAACAATTTTGTCTCAACCATTTTGTGCTTCATTATCGTTATCATTCGTTATTTCTTTATTTTTACACTTTGTGAGTTTAAGTGGGGTTGTAACATTTGTCTTAAAACAAGATGCGACCTGAAGATGTGGCTCGAGCTGTAGCCCTTTACGATGATGGACGCAGTGTACGTTACATTGCAAATGTTATGAATATGGCTAGAAGCACAACCCATGATGCCATAAAACGGTATAGAGAGACCTTAGAATATCCCAGAAGACCAGGTTCGGGTCGTCCAAGAGCTACAAATCCAAATGAAGACAGGTATATGGTGTTGAAAGTTCTTAGGGAGCGCAACCTGCCAGCTACTAGTGTAGCCCAGCAATTTGTTAACATGCATGGACGCCCAATTTCGGCCAAAACAGTTAGAAGGAGGTTGAAAGCAAGTGGATTGATATCAAATAGACCTGCAACTGGTCCCAGACTTCTCAGGATGCATCGAGTTGAACGACTGCGTTTTGCAAATGATCACACGGATTGGAGAAATGGACAGTGGAGCTGTGTTCTGTTCACCGATGAGTCCCGTTTCAATCTGTGCTCACCTGATGGACGTGAAAGAGTTTGGAGAAGGAGGGGAGAACGATTTTCACAGTGTTGCATTTCCGAAAATGTGCCGTATGGAGGTGGTGGAGTGATGGTTTGGGCAGGAGTGTGTACGGATGCTCGTACAGAGTTGGTTTTTGTTGAAAATGGGAGACTAACAGCTGATACGTATATAAATGAATGTTTGGCTGATCATGTTGTGCCATTTGGCCAATTTGTAGGCGATAATTTTGTTTTAATGCATGATAATGCACGGCTGCATATTCCCCATGCGGTCGGAGATTATCTCCAAGAAGTGGGAATCCATGTTCTTCCATGGCCAGCAAGGAGTCCAGACATGAACCCAATTGAACACGTGTGGGACATGCTGGGACAGCGTGTTAAGAATAGACACCGAGACCAGAATCGTTACAAGAGTTGAGGCGAGCACTTGGCGAAGAATGGGAACTTATTCCTCAAGAAGACATTGCTAACCAAATTGAGAGCATGCCAAGACGTATGGATGCAGTTATTCAAGCCAGAGGGGGTAATACCCGTTACTAAAAAGAGTTTTTAATGTTTAAGGCACCATAAAATGATAAAACAGTTAGACCAAACGATGCCATAGTTATACGCCCTTTGTAATTTTTTGTAAATTTTCTCATCAGAGACTTTTATTTTTTGCAAATTTTGTCTTATAAGGTGCTAAATGGAACATTATTTTGTTTAAATGGGTTTTGTTTCATTTTGAAATAATTGGCAACAAAATACAAGCAAATATAGAAGTGTCCGGTTTTTTTTTGTCCCTGAGTGTAGAAAACATTACATATAAATTGTGTACAATAAACGTAAAAGTGACAAAAACAGTGCACTGAAATGCACTGCGTTACCAAAAGGCACAGAAAGTGTGTTGAACGTAATGCAAAAGAACCAGTACCATCAAAATATGAAAATTATGAAGATATTAACTCGACGTTTAGCATGGATTTGTGTAGCCTAGCATGATGTTCAGTACCAACATCCCAATTAATAAATTACATAATCTACATTTTATGGAATTTATAGAAAAGTAAATAGAAAATTAGTGGGTTTTCAGTGATGAACGACATGCAATATCCTAATGAAACACGAAAAATATCGAATAACTCTTCTCGGGTTCTCAGCCAGGTGAGTTGGAGATTAGCTTCCAAGCTTTCGACGGCTAGCTCTGCCATCTTCTTCAGGGACGAAGTGATGTGGGACGAAAAAAAAATCGAAAAATCGAAGGAGAATTGGGAGGAAAATTTAAAAGGTACGCAAAACGCGTCCTTGCAAGGGGTTGGGGGCTGTACAAAACTAAATATGTGAGCTCCAAGCCTGTTGGCCACTAGTCTCACTCCGGGTTACGCTGCTCCCCTGAAGGAGCTCTAGAAAATTTTGAAGGGGAAGCCGAAATTGGACGTAACCTCTTAGGTACCACATAGGGGGGCTGAGATTGATCAATTGATCACGGAACGGGGCGAGGAGGAGTTGGCTGGTGTTTGCCGTTAGGATGGCAAGACGCCGTCATCTGTTGTTCGATGACAAAGCAGGTGAAGAAGCGCCGTGAACCACGTCTAGCCGGTATATATGCAAAAGTAGGGCTTCCCGCTGCGGGCCAATCAGGAGCTAGTTCCCAGTCCCGACCGCCAGGCGCATTCTGGTTGGTGGACACGTCAGCCAATCAGGAGCTACTTGCTGGTCCCGACTGTCTGCCGTGTGCTGGTGGTCTAAGCGTATTGATGGCAGGTTTCCATGCTGTACTCAGCTGTAGACCCCCGTCTCTGTTGAAATTATTGCCATCTAGCTGGATTTCGATGGCTTCCTTGATAACTAAGTCCCAGTAACCTGATGTCTTGTCCAAGATGGTGGTGGCGCTGAAATCTATCTTGTGGCCAGTGGTCGGGACTGGGAACTAGCTCCTGATTGGCCCGCAGCGGGAAGCCCTACTTTTGCATATATACCGGCTAGACGTGGTCCCACATCACATGTAGGTCTCTGTAGTGTTGAGGTAAGATGAATGACTGTAATGTATGGGGACCCAAGTTCGAACCTGAGCCACACAGCGTATGTGGTACCTAAGAGGTTACGTCCAATTTCGGCTTCCCCTTCAAAATTTTCTAGAGCTCCTTCAGGGGAGCAGCGTAACCCGGAGTGAGACTAGTGGCCAACAGGCTTGGAGCTCACATATTTAGTTTTGTACAGCCCCCAACCCCTTGCAAGGACGCGTTTTGCGTACCTTTTAAATTTTCCTCCGAATTCTCCTTCGATTTTTCGATTTTTCGTCCCACATCACTTCGTCCCTGAAGAAGATGGCAGAGCTAGCCGTCGAAAGCTTGGAAGCTAATCTCCAACTCACCTGGCTGAGAACCCGAGAAGAGTTATTCTACATCAAACTCCGGGAAAGCCTCAAGTCATACACGAAAAATATCAGTCAACAGGAATATCTTATACTACGTCGTGTACCAATAACGTCGTGTGTTATTGAAAGAATTTCTTGCAATATAAAATCATTTCAAGTGACATCCGTATATGTTCAAGTTCCGTAACTTACGAATGCACGTTATTATTCACTGCAAAGGTCACGACGAAAATGAACACCACAGCTCATGCATATGTTTACTAGTATAGCTTCAGAATGTCGGGAGTTGAGTGTTTATATACTTATCCATTGCATTACCTGTGTTCGGCATACTATATAACCAATGTGTCTTTAACTTCAGTCTTTAGGTAGCTGGAATACGAAGCCTAATGACGACTGAATATTAATGTGTGAAATAATTGCTACTAATTTCTATGAAAACCTGAATCTGTGGAAAGATATTCTTGGCAAAACAGTGACTTGCAACTGAAAAATCTTTCTCCCTGCGAAAAGAGCGTATGGACCATTTTTAAAGAAGTATGGCGAAAATCTGACACTGCAAATTTACGAAAGTAAGTATAAATGTAAAATATAAAATTAGATATTTTCTTCGATTAAAAACAAAATTAATGCAGTACAGAGCAAGAAACAAAACAACTTCGCAAGAATTCAACAATAGTCTGAGCTTATCACATTATGAATATTTGGTAAAATATATGACACATCAATAAACATGCATAATTATTAGAGACAGACTAGTAGATTTTCGCAGTCACGATAAATGCGAAATGTGCCAAATGGTGTCAAAATTAAGTAATTTTACGTTTAAAGGATATTAAGTATATTAGTATGTTGGGTGTATTCGACAGATAATGGAGAAAAAATGGGAGTATAATGGTACAGTGCATCACTTATTCATAGATTTCAAAAAGGCATATGACTCGGTTAAGAGGGAAGTTTTATATGATATTCTTATTGAATTTGGTATTCCCCACAAACTAGTTCGATTAATTAAAATGTGTCTCAGTGAAACGTACAGCAGAGTCCGTATAGGTCAGTTTCTGTCAGATGCGTTTCCAAGTCACTGTGGGCTAAAGCAAGGAGATGGACTATCACCTTTACTTTTTAACTTTGGTCCATGATAACAGAGAGGGTTTGGAATTGAACGGGTTACATCAGCTGCTTGTCTATGCGGATGACGTGAACATGTTAGGAGAAAATCCACAAACGATTAGGGAAAATACGGGAATTTTACTAGAAGCAAGTAAAGAGATAGGTTTGGAAGTAAATCCCGAAAAGACAAAGTATATGATTATGTCTCGTGACGAGAATATTGTACGAAATGGAAATATAAAAATTGGAAATTTCTCCTTTGTGCAGGTGGAAGAATTCAAATACCTGGGGGCAACAGTAACAAATATAAATGATATTCGGGAGGAAATTAAGCACAGAATAAATATGGGCAATGCCTGTTATTATTCGGTTGAGAAGCTTTTATCATCCAGTCTGTTGTCAAAAATCTGAAAGTTAGAATTTATAAAACAGTTATATTACCGGTTGTTCTTTATGGTTGTGAAACTTGGACTCTCACTTTGAGAGAGGAACAGAGGTTAAGGGTGTTTGAGAATAAGGTGCGTAGGAATATAAGAGGGATGAAGTTACAGGAGAATGGAGAAAGTTACACAACGCAGAACTGCACGCATTGTATTCTTCACCTGACATAATAAGTTAGGAACATAAAATCCAGACGTTTGAGATGGGCAGGGCATATAGCACGTAAGGGGGAATCCAGAAATGCATATAAAGTGTTAGTTGGAAGGCCGGAGGGAAAAAGACTTTTAGGGAGGCCGTGACATAGATGGGAGGATAATATTAAAATGGATTTGAGGGAGGTCGGATATGATGATAGAGACTGGATTAATCTTGCTCAGGATAGGGACCAATGGCGGGCTTATGTGAGGGCGGAAATGAACCTCCGGATTCCTTAAAAGCCAGTAAGTATTAAGAATTGGAAACAACATCCTGAAAAACAACTGTGTCAGTGTTGTTGCTATAGTTACCGATTTCCTCAAGCAGCGTATTTACATCCATGTCTTACTCAGTATAAGTTAATTACACAAGTGCATTTATAATTTTTCAATATCAGCAATGGAATTAATTCTCTGTACAATAGTTGAATAACAAAAATCTTACCATTGCAAGTCCAGACATACTTACATTCCTTTTTGAAAGCCACATCCCTAGTTTTATTTAGGTCGAGGGTATGAAGTGCGAGATGATCACTAGCCGATCTTCTTCCCTTCGGGAGGTCAGGGTCGATCCGATGCAGCGAAATACCAGGTCCTGATGCGTCCTTCGTAGCTTCCTACTTACAACGGCGTATTCAAAACGGACGACAATTGGTTTCTCTTTTCCCTTTATTCTGGTTAGCAACCTGTGGGCGCAACTTATGTCTCTATTTAAGTCCTTTGCTTGAATGACGTCAGCAATAGGCCTACTGTCACTGTTTGTTTCTGGCACACCATTGATTATGATCAGTGTTCCCATATTTAGGGAATCAGTCTCGGAGACAAATTTTGTAAAATACGATTAGCGACTTTACTGCTGATTTTTGTATTATTTCACTTTTTCCTCTTTTTTTTTTTCCTTTCGTTGTTGGTAACTATAGCATCTGTTAGATGCTTTATGGTTGTGCTAACAAATGGAGTTACTTGTCAACAAAGTGACGCTGAAACGTGTGTTAAGGTTACTGCCAGCGACAGTCCTGATGTATTTTTATATTTGTGATGATTGGTTAATTAATATTAACCCGACACACTCACAATCACACAAATTTCCAGACTCTAGACACCCAGGGAATTCTTCTTCTTTAAGAAAAATTCACCGAGAGCCGAGGCCGGGAATCGAACCCGGGACCTCCTGACCAACAGACCACGGAGGCAGTCTCTTTCTTTTAAGTTAAAACATTCAACTGAAGTCGTGCACTTCTTAGCTTTAGAAGAGGCATGGGTGCATGACTGAGTAGTCGATTCATCCGTGAAAGTCCTGATCTCATATATTTGTGATCAGTGATCAGGGGTGAAAGATGTTCACGGGTTAGGTCTCTTTCTCAATGCTACAGCTCCAACAACGATAAACGGTGGCAACTTTGATTGGCACGTGACGAGTAGTGAGCTCCAGCCAATTCTTGGTTCTTCCCTACAACGCGGAGATTTTCCACTCCGAATCGACCCGAGGCAATTGAGTTTTGGAATTTTGTGCCCGCAGTTCGTGTGAAGCAAATTAGACCGTAGTTTTGCTGATTTTAATACATTTTAATATATACAATTTAAAAACTGTTGGATTTCACAAAAACAATTGTGGTCAAACGCTTGAGTGAAAATTTTCACACTTACAATTTGCCACAAAGTGTAGTGTCAATGATTGGATCAAGTGCAGTGTATTCACAATCAGCCGTTCCCACACCTTCCACCTCAACATCACAGCCGTCAACAACACAACCACACTCCGCAGAAGATGGTGACAACGAAGAAATTATATTTTTCTCCGCATATGTATGTTTCTCTTATTTTTATTTAGTGATGTTTATTATTAATTTTTAGCGACATTTCTGGGGATTTTTAAGAAACTTTGGAGAAATTTAGCTACTTTTTGTTGAAAAGCTAGCGAAATTGTAGAGCGATACGTTGGCAACAGTGAATATGATATTGTACCTACGACTATATTGTTGTAAGTCTTGCACTTCAGCTCTTAGATACTCATTTTCGTTTTCTAAAACATTTGTTTCAGCTTTCATAGTTTTCATCACGTCTTTAATTTCCACAATTTCGTCCCTTAACGAATGAAATTATTGAGACACAAATTCAACGGCTTTCTTTAGTTCGGAGACCTCTTTTTGCACAGCATTAAGTCATGTATTCACCAGTGGCGTAGCGTCAATGTAAGCTAAAAAGCTCAGCTTCCCCAGTTAATAATAATTTCATAATAAACCTGCAGTTTATGGACAAAATTATTTATTAATTTTAATAGAATTTATATTTACGCGTTAAATATTGTGATGCGGCAGCTCAGGATGATTTGTGATGCAGCAGTAAACAAGAAGCCTGCACACACCAGCTTCCAAGCAGACTGGTTTCTTCTGTGTAATCCACCCCGCAGATTTTCCATCCCTTTCTAACTAAACTACCCTGGTCGCAAGGCACGCAAGAAGCTAGCTTTGACAGTGAAAATAAGTAGTTTCTGAGTTATCTCTTTTCGTCAGTTGTGTTCTGTTGAAGTGTTAGTGTGCATTATGGCTGATATAATAAATAATGAGTGAAATAACAGTTCCTGACACCAATTTACTTGAATTTTTTAGGACAGTTCTATTATCGAGACTGACTTACGAATAAAAGTGTGATCTAAAAAACAAATGACCAACAGCCTTGCTGTCAATGAAGGACACACTCAAAAGATAGACGCATACTTACGTAATGATACTAATACTGTATCTATTGATCGTTAATATTGTGATTTCTCTAAGTATGACAGGGAGTGAGCTAATGTTATACGTATACGTGTCTATTTGTTAGAGATATGTGTAAACCGTGAAATCATATTTTACTACGTACCATTTGAGGTCATGCCCTATTGTTGTTACGAGGTTCCAACCGATCTTTGATTGCTGACTTGACATTGACTACTGTTTATTTTAAGACTATATTTTGTAATACGTTTTCTCATATTGCATGAAAGACAACTTGAGTTAGCTTCCCCTGCTCAAAATTTCATGCTACGCCACTGGTATTCACAGATATTTTAAAGCTTTCAAACATATTTCTTATAAAATGTTCGATGTCACTCCTGTGGTTCTCCAAATCATTTGCAGCAACATCTTCCGTCACTTTCTTTCATTGTTCTTTTTTTTACCCATGATGATGAAATTATATCCCCATAGTTGATACAGTGTCGTTAAATAACCAAGTAAAAAAAAAAAACATAAACATGTAAAAATAATTGTGGATATGAAATGTACCATTACTTACAGTATTAAGTTAAATTGCAATTTTCACTCATTTTATAGAAAACCGTCACTTCAAAAATTATTTCATTTCCATTTCACTTTGCCCCTTACACTTTGCTCCACAGACCCCATTAAGAAATTAAGGCCATCTTGATTTGATATAAAACGTGGTTTTAGCCCTCACAGTGTAGTAAAATACGTAAGTTAAAGTAACATATAGTATAACGAACACAAGATATGAGTCACTAGTACATCATTAATAGTAAAATAAAACAGCTAGAAACTTACATCAGTAAAGCAGAAAAAAATCTTTTTGTGTGTCGACCTGGTTGGCGAGTTGGTATAGCGCTGGCCTACTATGCCCAAGGTTGCGAGTTCGATCCCGGGCCAGGTCGATGGCATTTAAGTGTGCTTAAATGCGACAGGCTCATGTCAGTAGATTTACTGGCTTGTAAAAGAACTCCTGCGGGACAAAATTCCGGCACACCGGCGACGCTGATATAACCTCTGCAGTTGCGAGCGTCGTTAAATAAAACATAACATCTTGTTGTGGCACAATCTAAACACAACTACATAAATTGAAGGCTGTCTCTAACACCTAGGCGGGGTTAATAATATGTCAGTACCATACAGAGAGTTATTTCAAATTTTTCACTTTGCCCTCCCTTTCACTTTGCCCCCTCTCTCCCTATGTGTATTCTGTGAGTCGACGCGCCAGAAGGTGTGACCCTTTATCGACGAGATAAGTTCCGTTTGTTGAAGCCAGTGTTTGACAGAGAATCACTCTTCCATCGCGCTTAAACTCATGTTTGTGGTGAAGTTTCTTTTGGTTGTACTCTTGCGGCAAATTGTAAGGGCTGGTTGTCCTCATCGATGCGTTTGTCCTAGCGATGTAGAAGCGAATTGTGCCAATTTGTCGCTTACAGAGTTCCCGGTCGGAAAATTCAATAACAGTAGTGTGCAATATCTTGATTTCTCTTATAACAACTTGACAGAATTAAGCGAATACACTATTCGTCACTGGATGATCCTGTCCTTGACTAAACTGAACCTGTCCAACAATAAGATAAAATACATAAATGAAAAATCTTTAGTGGGGCAAAATTCCTTAGAAAGCGTAGATCTATCAAGCAACAGCATTACTACTTTACCTCTTGAAACATTCAGATATCCTCCGAAACTCCGTTGGCTGTCTTTGGGTAATAATAAAGGTCTCCGGGTGCCTCAGGACCGGCCTCTCTTGATAAGTAGAAACCTGAAGGTCTTGTATCTCGATGGATGTGACATTGACCAAATATCCCTGTGCAACTTTAATAGTGTGACTAGTCTGCAAGAACTTTATCTGTCATTCAATAAAATTAAAATAATATCTACGGAAATAGACAGAAAAGAGAAGGCTCTGACACAGCTCAGGATTCTGGATGTGAGCCACAACGGGTTAGAGATCGTCCCGCCGGAAATAACGTCGCTGCCAAATCTTGAAACCCTCATTGCGAAGAACAATAACTTGAAGACCCTGGGGAAGAGTGGACACGAAGTCTGTGACAGTCGTCTTCAGCATCAGGATGTTGTTGGCTAATGAACTTCTGTCCAGTGTGTGCTGCACCTAGTCTGAGAGGTAAGTCCACTGCACTAGGCATTCACTGTGGTTGTGTAGGACGGAGTAAGAATATATAATAGTTCCAAACAGCGTATTCCGAATCTCACCGGTCCGGTGGCATCAATGACGTCACGTTGCAGCGAAATAAGGAACAAAACTGTTGGAAGGATCGATGGCTGTCATGGCGACTGTACAAGTTGTTGTCTGTGCTACGCTAGCAAAATTTTGCGAAATTTTCGTACTCCCATCTCGTTCAAAGAAAAGATAGCATAAACAATTTATTTGTTGAACCGGTAGTAATAACTGGTCCGTTGACATGTTCGCTCATAAGCCATTAACATATTGTTTTTACGTTGTGCTCATTACAAACAATACAGCAGAACACACCGCCATGACACAACAGTGCACGATGTTATTCGTCTGCTAATTCCCGCCCTATACAAGAACCAATCAGATTCACTGATGGAGACTGCCACCACCTCTGCAAGTTGATGGCACCGGTGTGACACCGGTGGAGCATCAATGACGTCATCGGTGGAATTCGGAACACCGTGATGCCATCTGATTGCTCACCGGTGAGATTCGGAATACGCTCAAAGAGTACGGTTTGTAACTGAAAAGTGGGCATGGGGAATGCTGTAAGTGCCAAAGTGAAAAAAAATCGTGCAATTAATAATAATAATAATAATAATGCTTTATTTGTATGGCAGACTTAAAGTATTTCTGGTGTTGTGGAAGAGAAGGTGTGATGACTTTAACTACATCAGAATAAATAAATAAATAAATAAATAAATAAATAAATAAATAAATAAATAAATAAACAATTAAATGAAGATAAATATCAAAGGTCCTTCAATAACTGTCTCTTTTTAACTTAATGCAGAATGCAAAAGATTACATTAGGTTACATACATAAAACACATGTGCTACTAGCGCTTTCGCTATTAAGATGCATCTTCAGGTCTGGCTTGCGTAATATTGAGATTTTCACATAAAGACATAGATGGAAATGTAACATGATGAAATATAATAAAGTACACGACGTGAAAAAAAATTACAATATTAAGATAACTGTGCAAACAAAAGGCAAAGTAATTATTATTATTATTATTATTATTATTATTATTATTATTATTATTATTATTATTATCCATGTATTGTGGTCCCTATCACCACGGCATGGCGCGTCCTCAGGTTGCGGATAGAGGAGACGGCCTCCAGATATGGAGGGTAGCTGCGAATATATTGAATAAGCAGTCGTGGACAGCCGATAAGGGGTGGTCCTCCAGCTTGGGGGTTGGGCGAAGGGCAACAACCCATCACCGTAAAAAACAGCTTGTTACGAATCCCTACAATAAGCCTCGGAATAGGAGACACTCGGGAGGAAATTAAACGCAGAATAAATATGGGAAATGCCTGTTATTATTCGGTTGAGAAGCTTTTATCATCCAGTCTGCTGTCCAAAAATCTGAAAGTTAGAATTTATAAAACAGTTATATTACCGGTTGTTCTGTATGGTTGTGAATAATAATAATAATAATAATAATAATAATAATAATAATAATAATAACAATAATAGCGTTGGTATATGAATACATATTACAGAAAACATCTTCCTTGTTACTCGGCTTGTTCTGGGTGGCAGAGCCTATAATGTCGTTTTATGTTGCTCAGTAGTATTCGTGACAGTACCTTATAACCAAAGCTCGGAACTTGGGGACTTGTGTGTCGTGTGCATGAGTAAGGTTGCAGGTACAACGTACACAAAGCTCACGCTGCAAGTCAGGGATAGTCGTATGTACTAAGAAAGTGGCCACATCGAATGAGAGGAAGACGAACGAGGAAACTTCATTTATATATTTATTTATTTATTTTATTTATTTATTTATTCATTCTGGTGTAGCTAAGGCCATCAGGCCTTCTCTTCCACAACGCCAGGAATACAAATACAATAATAGAAATAAACAGAAAAAATACACTATATACAAAATAAAGCTACACAAGAAATAAAGATACAGAGAAAAAAACACTATACACAAAGTAAAGCCACACAAAAATATACACAGGTTGCAGTCACACAAACGAGGAAACTTTGGCATATCGAAGACAATGACATTCAGAGAATTACATATAAACGGTCCGTTTGAGGAATTAGAAAATACGTGTTATTCGAATGGATATTATACAAGTTTGAAAATATATTTTTTTAAATTTTAGGTACAGAATTTTGTGGAGGAATTCGAAGGAGATTCATTATTTCCTTCGAATGGAGAGTTTATATTTTGTAAGTTGTGCCACACAAACTAGAGGCTGGAAACCGGCATTCATTGATAGACATTACAGTCCCTTAAATTGGTGGAAGATTTTCCCATAGCCATGGATCAAGTAGCAGAGGAACCTACCGTAGAATAAATTGAAAACTATTTTTGAGAAAAATTTAGGATATACTTATCTTTCTCACATACGAGATCAGCTAGCAATTGCTGAAAATGAAACAGAAAACAGTGACAGTGAAAACATTCAGTATTTTAGGTTTGCTCCCGTCACTTCATGTGACTTGGAAATAAGTTTTTCTTGTTTCATTTCAACGAAGAAGTTATGGATCCGAAAACCTTCGAATGTACGTAGTCATACATTGTAATAAAATGTACAAAGCAGAACAGTAAATTTGATATATTTCTCATGTTTATTTTTATTATATATGTTATAAAATTACGTGTTTCAACCTACCATAATAATATCAATATGTTGTTCCAGACAGAAACCACTTTTATAGCAGACCTGACAGTACCTCTGTGCTAGAAGCGGGAGTTTGTTGACGTTGAAGTCCGGTCGCTTAGCCACGTGCAAAGACACAAGTCCCCAAGTTCCGAGCTTTGCTTATAACATAGTAAACACTTTACGTTTTCACCCAACGCTAAAAAAATAATCTTCCTCCCAAACTGTACGGAATGATCGTTTTCTTACAGAAGGTTTTGACTGTGTCATTGTCCCGCACTGTTCGTGCGATTACTAAGTACTTGAACTGCCTTCTGCAGCCATCCGTCGAGCTTCGAACGAGGAACAGCACGCTCTACATTGGAAGGTTGTGATTACAGAACGTAATCGCGAGTCAGAGAATGAGCATACCTGGTATATGCGGTCTTGGATCTGTGTGGCGGACACTTGAACATCATTAGTAGAAGAGGTGGGAGTGAAGTACATTAAAAAACTCAGGTACAATAAAAATTGAAGTAAAAATAAAATGATGTCCCGGTATATATATATATATATATATATATATATATATATATATATATATATATATATCCTATTAGTTCATGCCTTGTGAGTTTTCAGTCATTTCACAAACAATTCGACCATAGTGATGATAAAATGTGAAATAATTATACATGAAAATCATTGCAATTGATTGATAATTTTTTGCACAAAGCGATAAGCGATGTTTGACATCTTATCTCATTACAGTACGAATGTAACATGGTTAGAAATGTGTACCTACTGTATATATAAAGAGCTTTGGTGTGTCTGCTGCTAGACACATGTGTGTATGTGTACCATCTGGTTAAATACTTGTATTATTTAGGCCACATCTTGTGAATTTTGGCGGCAGGATGCCTGAGTTGTAGGGTAACTGTCAACGCACTGGAAGGTCCTGGTTTCAATCTCGGGTAGTGAAGAAATCTTTGTCGTTGCTAAAACTTGTAAATCGGCCCCGAGGTTCACTTACCCTCTTATCAAATTGAGTACCGCGTCTTTTCCGGGTATAAGGGCGATCGGAGCGTGATGCCGACTGCTGCCGAGGCCAAGAAAGCATGAAGCGTTATCTCACTCTATCTACAGGTTTGCGTGATGTTATCTAATGACGTTTTAAATAATCGGACTTTGATAATCCAATCAAAGAAGATCTTGGAAGACTCGCGAACTAAGCAATAAGCGCATGTTAAAAGTGAGCTCCAGTGTTATTAAGAAATGTCTCTGTCAGTGGTGGCGTTGATGTGTCTGATGCTAGGCACCTGTATCAGTGTGAGCGCAGTGTGCCCACTTCCGTGTGTATGTGCTTCTGTATCGAAAGTGAATTGTGCCGGCAAGTTCCTTGAAAACTTTCCTCACAGCAGATTCGACACAGATGTCACCGAAGTAGATTTCTCTCACAACAACATCAGCAGCATTTCCACGTACACTATCCGAATCTGGATGATCACGTCTCTAAGAGTACTGAATGTTTCAAACAACGTCATAACTACTATCAGTACCCGATCCTTTATAGGACAGAAGGCGCTGCAAATTTTGGACTTATCCAGCAATGAACTTGGTTATGTTTCACATAAGACTTTCTGGAACCTTCCAGAACTCAGGTGGTTGTCTTTGTCCAATAACAAAGGACTTGTTTTTCCAGAAAGTGATCCTATCTTGAGTAACAAGAGATTGGAAGTGTTACATCTGGAGAATTGCGGATTGCGTACTTTATCGCTTTCTTCGTTTGCAGATATTCCTAATCTTCGTGAGCTGCATCTGTCACGAAACAGGATAAGCACTATATCAGCAGACTCCTTGAGTTCAAAGCAGTTCCTGTCTAAACTAGTTCTGCTGGACGTGAGTCACAACGGACTGCGAGAAATACCGAAATTTGTGATGGAATTACGAAGTCTTGAAGAAATTCGAGTGAACAATAACCAGTTATACAACCTGAGCGATGTTTTTATAACGGACTTGAAGGTGAATATAAGTGGCAATCCGTGGCAATATTGTGATGTGTGTAATGGAGGGGAGAACAATGAAATCTGCGATCAGATTGACTTCTGTGGTGGTAAAGCAGTCCAGAAGATCTTGGAGCAAACATTGACAAGTGACGTTACCACTATCGTGCAAGAGGTGAAATCTTCAGAGGAACGAGTTCCTACACAAGGGGACACTTTGGGTATAGCTGTGATAATCTTAAGTGCTATCTCCTTGTTTTTAATCGGTTTGATCTTAACTCTTGTAGTAATCATTTTTCATATTCTTAAGGATAAGAAGAAAATAACAAAATATACAGAAATAGAAATGGAACGAAATGACATTAGTGCACAGGAATAACAGTGAAACATTTTTGCAGTTTTATGTATATATATATTTTGTCATTACGTGTTTCGTTTTTGTTATTAAATTCATCCATGTGTCTGTCGGGTTGCCTGTGGCCTTTTGTAAGATTACTTTTAAATGAGCATGAGCTTGAGAGCAATGTTTGTTGTAAAAAAGGGCGAAATTGGTTGGAAAGCTTGAAGTAACTTGTCTACTAATACTTTTGACACATATATCACACATATACCCAGGAATTCCACCCGACTTGAATGGCTCAGTTGGTAGAGTGCTGGTACGTTCAACCAGAGGTACCAGGGTCGATACCCGCCCCCGAACAATTTTTCCCTTGAAATTATTCAAGTCTGCTTCACAGGAAGCTTTACCTGAAAACTATATTTGCATAATATATACGTTACTGTAGGTACGTTAACAGAAAATCACAATTTCAAGTCACACAGAGTTTGTGTGCACTTGATGTGGGTCTCTGGCATCATGTCAGATCACTCGAGTTGTGTATAAAGGGAAAAATTGAGAGGGTGTCGGGTGGAGTTCCTGGGTAGCTCAGTTGGGAGAGAGGTGGTACGTTCAACCAGAGGTCTCGGGACCGATACACGGCCACAGAACAATTTTTCCCTTGAAATTAAACAAGTATGCTACATAGAGAGCTTTACCTGAAAAATTAGACTTGCATATTTTATTTGTGTTTGAGCTTGGAGTAATACTTCAAGAAAATAGACTGTGGACAAAAACTTCTTTCGCAGCATGATCAAGAGAAAGAATTGTGTGAGACGGACAAAACATATAATGAGAAAATATGTGTCATCTTTGTTACAGTTGGGATACTTACATATCGCACTCCCAATAAAATAGTGTCGTAACGTGAAAAATTACGTTCGTAAAGATATGAAATTTCCTAGTAAAATACTGCTGTAAAAATATTTTAATAAATGGGTACCAAAACGTGTGATAATTCAGTATTTTATTATTATAATTTTATATCTGTAACTTATAAAACAGCGTTGTAAATAATTTACGAAAGTAATATGTGATTTTCGACATACGACAGTATTGTACTAGGAGTGCGATATATCAGAACGTTTTTACGATAATGTTAAATTTAAGATACTATACGTAAACTTTGTGTACAATGTGTTGGTATCGAAATAGATTCATAGGCCTACAAGCGGTTTACTCCGAAACTGTAATATCAAATTGCAAAATATCTAATATATCATGCAGAACTAATGAGATATTTTACAATAAGCATGTTTGATATTACAGTTTCGGAGTAACCCACTTGTAGGCCTATGAATGGATAAACTCCAGAACATGGATCTGTAACTTATAAAGCAGCGTTGCAAGTAATATGTGATTTTCGACATACGACAGTATTGTACTGGGAGTGCGATATATCAGAACGTTTTTACGATAATGTTAAATTTAAGATACTATACGTAAACTTTGTGTACAATGTGTTGGTATCGAAATAGATTCATAGGCCTACAAGCAGTTTACTCCGAAACTGTAATATCAAATTGCAAAATATCTAATATATCATGCAGAACTAATTAGATATTTTACAATAAGCATGTTTGATATTACAGTTTCGGAGTAAACCGCTTGTAGGCCTATGAATGGATAAACTCCAGAACATGGATCTGTAACTTATAAAGCAGCGTTGCAAGTAATATGTGATTTTCGACATACGACAGTATTGTACTGGGAGTGCCATATATCAGAACGTTTTTACGATAATGTTAAATTTATGATACTATACGTAAACTTTGTGTACAATGTGTTGGTATCGAAATAGATTCATAGGCCTACAAGTGGTTTACTCCGAAACTGTAATATCAAATTTAAAAATATCTAATATATCATGCAGAACTAATTAGATATTTTACAATAAGCATGTTTCGGAGTAAACCGCTTGTAGGCCTATGAATGGATAAACTCCAGAACATGGATCTGTAACTTATAAAGCAGCGTTGCAAGTAATATGTGATTTTCGACATACGACAGTATTGTACTGGGAGTGCGATATATCAGAACGTTTTTACGATAATGTTAAATTTATGATACTATACGTAAACTTTGTGTACAATGTGTTGGTATCGAAATAGATTCATAGGCCTACAAGCGGTTTACTCCGAAACTGTAATATCAAATTGCAAAATATCTAATATATCATGCAGAACTAATTAGATATTTTACAATAAGCATGTTTGATATTACAGTTTCGGAGTAAACCGCTTGTAGGCCTATGAATGGATAAACTCCAGAACATGGATCTGTAACTTATAAAGCAGCGTTGCAAGTAATATGTGATTTTCGACATACGACAGTATTGTACTAGGAGTGCGATATATCAGAACGTTTTTACGATAATGTTAAATTTATGATACTATACGTAAACTTTGTGTACAATGTGTTGGTATCGAAATAGACTCATAGGCCTATAAGCGGTTTACTCCGAAACTGTAGTATCAAATTTAAAAATATCTAATATATCATGCAGAACTAATTAGATATTTTACAATAAGCATGTTTCGGAGTAAACCGCTTGTAGGCCTATGAATGGATAAACTCCAGAACATGGATCTGTAACTTATAAAGCAGCGTTGCAAGTAATATGTGATTTTCGACATACGACAGTATTGTACTAGGAGTGCGATATATCAGTATGTTTTTACGATAATGTTAAATTTATGATACTATACGTAAACTTTGTGTACAATGTGTTGGTATCGAAATAGACTCATAGGCCTATAAGCGGTTTACTCCGAAACTGTAGTATCAAATTTAAAAATATCTAATATATCATGCAGAACTAATTAGATATTTTACAATAAGCATGTTTGATATTACAGTTTCGGAGTAAACCGCTTGTAGGCCTATGAATGGATAAACTCCAGAACATGGATTGCACCCTTCCCCTCTACCCCAACCGCACCTACCTTGCAACTAGCTACTTTCCTTGCAGACTCCTCCCTCTCTCGTGTTCTCACACTTCAAATATTGCACAAGAAAATGTCAACTTCGTAAGTATTGTACGGCATGTAATTGAATTCTTTAAAACATGATTAGATAACATCACGCAAATATGTAGGTAGAGCTAAGATGAAGCTTCTTGCTTTCTTGGCCTCGGCACCAGAATGAGGTGCTGTGTTCAGATCAGGCTCTGATCGCCTTTATGCCCGGTGCTCAATTTGATAGGAGGGCGAGTGAACCTTGGGGCCGATCTACAAGTTTCAGCAACGACAAAGATTTCTTCACTACCCGGGATTGAAAGCAGGACCTTCCAGTGCGTAGGCAGTTACTCTACCAACTCAGCCATCCTGCCGCCAAAATTCACAAGATGTGAAATAATAGAATTATTTAACATGTAAGAAAAAAAATGTTTCTGTATTTATAAATTACCAAGGTTGTACTTTTTGCTTCCACCAAAAAACTGTGTTATCATATTACCATAACTAGCCGTACCCGTGCGCTCTGCTGCACCTGTTAGAATTAAATATAAAGTAATTACATAATTAAAATAGGACGTTTGATCCAGGGAACAACTTTTACAACAGCGCAAGATAATCTGCTTCTCTCATTACCCAATTTTTTTTGCATTGCATTTATTGCATATATATTTTATGTATTTTAACACGATTCAATTGAGCATAGTTAAAATTTGAATTATAAAATAATGGATTGCTAAGCGAACGTACTATTACTGCATACTAAAACTCTCGTTGTTCGTTAATTCTCTGAGATTAAAATGAGTATACATAAATATTATTTTAAGAAATGCAGAAAACGAATGTACAAAATAGCCTATCAAATTTTCTGTGCATAAGAAGCTATTTTAATCTTACCTGTCCTCGATTTACTCAGACGTTACTGTAATAACATTATAGTATTATGTCCATCTAGAGAAACTACACTTTCCAATGGTGAAATAATAACAATTAATTATACAAATCGGCTAATTTAGCTTCTGATATTACTTCATACAAACACAGAAACATTCTCTGTAGGCTATGTTTATTGTTTTCGATTTTTGATGTCCAAGGCCCCTGTTTCGATTGTTGTTGTTCAAGGCCCCTTATAGACGAAGTCATTTGTTCTTAATTCATTGCACCATCTTAGATGACGTTATTTTAATTTTGAAACTCATTTATCTCATTAAATATCAGTCCTATTAAAATTTTGTAAAGAATAGAACTTATCGGAAATCATTTTTAAAGAAACTTTTGTTATGTAACATTTTTCACAAAAATCAATAATAAGTGAGATATTTCGATTTATTTAATTCAGGTCCCCTTATAACTCCCCTTTTAAATAAAGTATTTTGAATGCCATATAGCCTAAAATCTAAGTTACAACGAACTTAATTTATATTCAAATTTTCATATAAATCGGTTCAGCCATTATCGCGTGAAAAGGTAACAAACATACAGACAGACATACAAACAAAAATTTCAAAAATGCGATTTTCGGTTTCAGGGTGGTTGATCATATATGTTAGGACCAATTATTTTTGGAAAATCGAAAATTACCAGAAAAATTTCGTCTACAGATTTATTATTAGTATAGATAATACATTTTATAACAGTAAATTCTATCAATAGTAAAATAAAAACAAGAAACTTTATATTTTCTGAAACAGAATACAACCAAACCTCTTAGCATGTTTACTATGACAAGAGACTAGCAACTAACTTTCGAGCAATCGAACTCTCAGCTGAGCTGTTAATCATCTGGCCACTGTAGACTCCGAGTCGAACCACGGCAATGACAAATCCCACCTATGTCTCACTTTGACATGCCTGGTCTACTACTACAGAAGGCAGGTTTCGAACTGGTGCACAATGTGCAAGAACGCAAATGTAGCTGGACAAAATTCATAACTTCTCTGCATTCCAACGGGTTGTTATGAAACTTTGTACAGACTTTATAGATAGCACATATTCTTTGTGTACAAACTCCGACTCGAATGTGCAAGAGGCACTACCCCTTTATACGGGATGGTTTTAGACAAAAATAGTAACTTCTCTCCTATCTAACAGATTTTTATGAAAAATTGTACGGAAGTTAAACGTAGGATATATTTTTTGTATACAAGCTATATTTACGGTTCCAAAAGAGGAAGCATCCCAGCACTCCTTTACAGGGGTGTATTTTCACAAGATTAACTTCTCTCCTACATAACAGATTTTATTAAATTTTGTACAGAACTTACAGGTAGGTAGCATATAAGTTACTTTTTGTGTACAAATTCTGATTACATCTGTATGCTACCTGTAGGCCTGGTAGTTGTACAAAGTTGCATAAAAATCTATATATATATATATATATATATATATATATATATAATTTGAACTGGTAATGGAAATTATGGGAAAACGGCTGAACGGATTTTAATAAATGGCCCCTCATTTTGAAGCTTGGAACCCAAAGTTTTTCGGAAAAGTAGTAGTTTACAGTGAAATATCAATTTTCCTACATAATTTTCCTATTTTCCAAAATCCATCTGTTGTCAGTTTTGAGAACTAATTTTATCGAATCACGGCCGACTTGATTGAATTTCAGAACAAAACACACACTACAATAAACAATAGGCTACAACATATTACACGAAGGCCATGACCTGCAGGATAGCCGACATATTTAGAGCTCAATTCAATTTGTTATTAAAAACTGATTCTGCAGTGTATAATAATTTTCTGAGTACAGCTGTGTATTGGATACTCAAATCTACGAAACTTGAGGTGGTTTGATGACATCATTATCATTACAAATTAAATATTATTATAGTTAATACCATGATGCATCTATTTTTCATTAATTGTACATAATACTGATGCTATATTGATGACATGAAAGTGAAACGTTTTGTGGTTATGTAAGTAAATGTAGAGAATATCTTAATTTAGATCTTCATTTCTATAATTTACTGAGTGGCTGCTATATATAACTACAAAACTTAAGTAAGATAATAATATTGTTATTAAAAATCAAATACTTTTATAGTTCTTAATCAAGTGGGGTTGGGTCTTTTTCATATACTTAATGGCGGTGTAGTGTAGATATTGATGTGTGTCATTGTCTTCAGTATTGGCTCGAGAGAGCGCAAAAATTACAGTTCCTAAGGAAAGATCAAAAGGTATTACTGATAAAATAAGAGGCCTACAAAATTTTGTAGTCTCCAGATCATTTCAGCAAGATCTCTTAGTAGGATAAAATGATTTTACGCTCTACATTTCAAGTTCTACATGCAGCAGCTATACGAAAATGCTATTGTTCGAAAGCTTAGCAAACCTGACATTTTTTTAACTTTTGCCTACAATCCACAATGACCTGAAATAGCTACTGCTATCGTCCTGACATTGATACTTGCGTTTTCGCGTTGAAACTCAAAAACTGAAGTTGGATATGTTCAAGGAAAAGTATTTGGCCCAAAAAAATCCATTCAGAGGGAGTATGTTTCATTATTATGGAAGCAAATAACTGTCAAAAAGACAAGTATTCTCCATTGAAATAAATGTGAAAAATTTTTATTTGAACATCTAACGAACTTAGTTTGCAGCAGCATTTGCTGCACAAGCCACTAGTATATTATATAGGAGAGAAGTTATTAATTTTGTCTAAGTACACCACTATAAAGAGATAGTTCCTCTTATAAAACATAATGAGACTTTGGAGACAAAAAATATATTCTACCTGAAACTTCTGTATAAAGTTTCATAAAAATCTGTTAGATAGAGACTTTATTAATTTTGTTTAAATGCATTCCTAAAAGAAGTAGTTCCCCTTATGGGACCGTAAATATAGTTTGTGCACAAAAAATATATGCTACCTGTAACTTCCGTACAGTGTTTCATAAAAATCTTTTAGATAGAGAAGTTATTCATTCTATCTAAATGCACTCGCTATAAAGGGGTAGTTTTTCTTGTGCAAACGTAATCAAAGTTTCTACACAAGTCATACGTGCCACTTGTATGGCATGTACAAAGTTTCATAGCAATGCGTTAGACTGTAAAGAAGTTATTAATTTTGTCCTGCTAATGGCTTTCGTTTTGCTTCACTGTATGTTTGTTAAGATTAGATAAAAATGTGTCCAATGTATTTTTAAACTGATATTCCATATTACGTGAAAATTTTTGTAGGCCTAAAACACTCTCACAGTGATTTTAAAACGTCCTTAGTCAATGATTTGTTTCTGCTTTTAAGACAAACATGGAACAGTTACAGTATGCCCCACCACTGAAAAAAATTATTACTGATAAATGCGCAGGAACGCGCAAACTTTAAAACAGGGATTCAACACTCTAAATGATGCTGTATTAAATGGTAAAATAATTGTTTTAACTGGACGTGACCGGCTATACTAAAACTCACATTATATTTGGAGAACTCTAAAAATATAAGTTTTTCAATTATAATATTTAAACCCTACTGTAAGAAGGAAAATACTTTATAAACTTGTAATTGAAGTCGCATTAGTAAGAACGTACCTTTATGAACAAATTCCATGTTTCAGAACACAATAAATCACTAACAATTGACTCTTTTTCACCCACAAAGTAAGCCTCTCTCTCTCTCTACGATTGAACTGGAGCTAGAAGTGTTAGGAAGAACTCAAAGTTCATACGGTTATAAATATAGTTTGCCGCTGATAAATCAATAAAAAATTATTACTCACAACATTCTTAAAATGTTAAAAAACACGAATTCATATTCACCTATGCTTAACTAAACAAGTCGAAATTTGGTTTTTGTCCACCTAGATCGGGAAAATTACACACTGTGTGATGGTGAAAGGTTTCCTTTCAAGGACACTACTCTCGAAACGTCAGAATTTCATTACATTACTATTACAAAACTCACAGTCTTTTGACACACTCAATTTTCACGACAAACTCACATTTCTGTGATGATAATTCATAGGAAAGTTCCGAAGTGTAATGTATCTTTCTTACTCAGAAAGTTGTAGAGTCATTTATTTATTCAATTTCTTCATAACTTTGACGCCGTCGTCCCATTCTTCCTTGAACCACACAACTCCAGCACTTTCTCACTAAATAAGCAATTGTAGCAGCTAATAGAAAAACACAAGAAGCAGATAGGACGCCTATCACGATGCCCAGAACAAAAACCGACTGGTAGTGGACACACTGTTCAGTATCTAACGCTTTCAAGTACTTCCAGTGGTCTGTAATTGACTGCAAACCATTTGCGGATTGCTCGGTTTGTGGTTTGGTGGATTCCCAGGGAAATGTGGCTCTCGTACAGTCCAGGTCATACAAGCCGTCCAATGCGACACCGTTTCTGTAACACTTGGGGGTTTCCCCTAACTCCAACTCACTGTACCACAAAACAAGGCCGTAGAATTTACAGTCGCATGGAAATTGGTTGCCCGACAAGTCCAGTGTCTTCAGCTGTTTCAAGACGGTGTTGCTATGGTAACAGGCTTCGTTGATATTCATGTTTGTAAAGATGGCGACGTCCAGGTTTCTTATTGCGTTGTTGTTGAGATATAATCGTTGAATATTTGGCGTGCACTGAAAGGTGTCCAAACTGAATGTCTTGATGTTGTTACTTCCTAAATATAAAGTCTTTAAGTACGGTGAATTTAAGAAATGTCCATAAGATGGCAGTATTAAGTTCTCGTTTTCTGCAAGATTTAACCACGATAGACGAACTGCGTGGAGGAATGTGTTAGGATATAGATATGTCAGTTTATTTGCTGAGAGGTCAACACTTTGAAGATCATTCATTCCTTCAAAAGCGGATGAGTCGATGAATGATATCTTGTTATTAGCAAGAATGACGGATCGTAAATTGATTAGGTCACTGTTTACAAAAAAGTTCTTCCGTAGAATGGAAAGCTCGTTGAATTTGAAGTCTAAAACACGTACACTGCTACCCAGAGCACTCGGCAACTTTAATAAGTCTCTCGAAGAACAATTGACATGCGTGGGTGCGAGATACTCACATGCTTGTGGAGATATCACTTCAGCTTGGAGTAATACGACGCTTGCCACAACATATACTGCACTGAACAACATTATATTTGGTATTAATTACGCTAACACACTCTGGTTAATCACAAATTTCTCAGGAACTGAAGTAATGTACGACGTTTTGATAGCTGTGTGCTGTAAAATACATAGCAGAGCTCAACCTAGCAAGATAAAAAGTTTTATCTAACCGTTCATAAGCCAACTGATAAAATACAATGTCTCAATCTAACTGATTGTCGCAAAATGGCAGAAATAAATTATTTTATCGTCAGAGGAGCCATTCAGATAAAATATTTATAAAATGGTAACTCGCAAAGTATTGCGACACTTAATGGGACTGCCACTATCGTCAAGACAAGCATTGCTATTTCTGTTGTTACTATTACTTACTTACTTACAAATGGCTTTTAAGGAACCCGAAGGTTCATTGCCGCCCTCACATAAGCCCGCCATCGGTCCCTATCCTGTGCAAGATTAATCCAGTCTCTATCATCATACCCCACTTCTCTCAAATCCATTTTAATATTATCCTCCCATCTACGTCTCGGCCTCCCCAAAGGTCTTTTTCCCTCCGGTCTCCCAACTAACACCCTACATGCATTTCTGGATTCGCCCATACGTGCTACATGCCCTGCCCATCTCAAACGTCTGGATTTAATGTTCCTAATTATGTCAGGTGAAGAATACAATGCGTGCAGTTCTGTGTTGTGTAACTTTCTCCATTCTCCTGTAACTTCATCCCGCTTAGCCCCAAATATTTTCCTAAGCACCTTATTCTCAAACACCCTTAACCTATATTCCTCTCTCAGAGTGAGAGTCCAAGTTTCACAACCATACAGAAACTATTACTTACTTACTGGCTTTTAAGGAACCCGGAGGTTCATTGCCGCCCTCACATAAGCCCGCCATTGGTTACTATTATTAATTATAATTATGGCATTACTATTACTTACCTGATTAACCCGAGTTAACTCGGGTTGCTAACTTCCGTCAAAATTTATTGACCCGAGTTAACTCCTGTGAGTCCCATTTTCGTTGCAAAGGATTATTATCCCGAATATATACGTTTCCATCATTTCATTAACCTTTGTGCGAGATCGTGCGTATTTGCTTGGTTTCCGCACAAAACCAATCCGCGGAAAGTCTAAAATTCCACATTCAGTATTCCCAACCTAACACACAGAAAAATTTCTCTCTTCTTACCGCTTAAGTGACATATTGATTTTACTGCTTTAGGCTTTTAACATATTATTTTTAGAGACGTTCAATATAGTAATAATTATAAATTGGAAACTTTCCACTGCAATTTCATATAAATTGCACTGTTAATTATTGTTTTTAAATATTTGCAAAAATTAAGTAAACTCTATAACTCCACTAAAGTTACTGCATTCGTGATGCAAGTAACATTAAGGAAGCCATGAAAAAATCAACAAGATTCCAAACTCATCATAGACAGGGGGGAAAAAAAAGACAGACTTATATCACGGCCTGTTGGAGTATAGTAAACACAGAAAACATTTTAAAGCAACAAAGTTGAAGATAGATATTTTTGGTTTGAAAATTTGCCGTCATTGAACAGAAACCAAGATGGAGATTTCATTTCAACTAATTAGAAATTCCTCTTTCAGGTATGTAATAAACGATCTTCGCACAAAATAATGTACGATACACGAGCGGTATGTTTTCTTTCAATTCTCGGAAATTAAAAAAGCTCAACTACGTTTCGCTTTTTCAAACTTTTCCTCGAGCATGAAAACTTCAACATACCGCTCTTGTAACGCATATTACTATTTCCTGACTAGGTGGCTACAGAAGTTAGTGATATTGCTACATCTGGTGGTGGGATTCCTACGTTTGGTATACGATATCTGAAGGCAGGAAGACACCCTTTGACTATCGAATGGTGGTAATTCGTAAGATTTTCGAAAAATACACTCCGAATGTCCTATCACTCAAGGCAGGATGGCCAGGAAAATCGCCCAACCCACTTCGGCTTATAGGTAGACATTCTCCAGAAGTTATTCCACGAACTCTGAAGAAGAACAACCAACCAGACAGTGCTTCATGTGTAGTATTGCGAGAGACTCAAAATACAATCAAATTCGACACAAGAGCAGATACTACTGTCCGGAATGCAATGTGGCACTGTGCGTAATAGCCTGCTTTCGAGTCTATCACACGACAAGCAACATTTAACGCCTTGATAACAGCACTGGTATTGTACCTCATAAATTAATCCATAAAAAACATAAGTTGGTAAATAGTTCAGGAGAAAATCAAAGTGGGACAACTACCAGAGCTGGAATCAAGGTGCACGAGATAACTAGGGATAATAATTCAGGTATGAATGTATGTCTATTTTATAGTGATTTTTAGGTATGTAAGAAAATTAGTGAGATTATTGTACCTTTAAACACTTTTCAGATTTTATTTTTTTTTTAATTTTGGGAAATGATATTTTTTAAATTAAAAATACTTTAAATAATTATTAAAGATTCCTTTACAACTTCGTGTATATATTTTCCTGTTCTACACATCTATTAAGGATGGAAAAAATAAAATGTAATATGTTCAAAGGTGCAACAGGTTCATGTACCTTAGAACATAACTTCTTGTAAGTTGGAACACATGTATTATAGGTTGGAATATAGTTGTAAGAACTGACAATCATATTTAAAATGTATTTGCAATCATAAAGTATAGCAGGCTTCTCTGATTTAGATTTTATTTCCTGTACGAACAAGAATTGCTTCAACAGCTTTCTTCAAGGCATCCGGATCAACTAGGGGACCTCTTAATTCCGGACTTAATTCGTGACATGATCTTAAAATGAAAGAAAGACAAAAACCAATAGCATTATGTACCTTGGAACATGTTTCATGGTACAAGATGTTCTGTGTTCAAAGGTACAAGAGGGTGCACGTTTAAACAAATATGGCTCCCAAAACTAGAGATTCGAATAAATCATGGAAATTAAAATATGTTATTACTCACCAGATGATACGGAACACATTGTACTTAATGGATGGTAACAAATACAATCTGGTTTTATGTTAGATAACATATATCAATGAACGAAATGTTTACTTTTGGTACTAAAAAGATTCTTTCGTTCACGGAACTCACACTTTGCAATAAATCAAACCAAAATTACGACCAGATCTACTTAGTGACTTTCCCTACAGTCTACTTCAGTTTGAGTCCTCTAGGTAGCAGCAAAAAATAAAAAACAAAAAATGTTCAAAGGCACACTATGCTAAAGGTACAACAGTCTCCCCTACAGTGATTCTGTAATATTAAGTGACCTCTATATAAAAATAAAAAAAAAAAAATAGAATTCTTTTTTTCACAAAATTGGTAAAATGATATAGTAAGGGAAGAGGTTAATACCGTACTGATACCATTATTATTTCATTTGCTAGCGACTCTCTTAGCTATTCTAGTGTTGTTAGTAGTACTGTAGTGTGAACAGATACTACTACAATTCCAATAATACAGGGTTGTTTCCGATCTCTGATAACGAATTTGAATGACGTCATGTGCGCCAGGAGTCACACCGACAGCTGAATTGCGGCGAGAGGTGACAGATTGATTGAGTGAGTGATTTCATAATCAGAGTGCACGGTGTATCACAGTAGCAATGCCCAAGAAAATCGAGCCTTTTTGGGAGGAGTACATAACAACTCTTTCCGATGCCAAGCACAGTTACGTGAAAATCATAGGAGCCTGCAAAAAAACGAGGTTTCGTTATTTCCAAGAAAGGCATCAAGTGTGTACCTAATAAGACTGGTAAAGCTCGGATGGGATTAATTCTAAAGTGGAAAAAGCGAGCAAATCCACCCCCCCCCGTCACAAGTCGCCGCACCCCACGAGATGATACAAATTAATTCCATTCGAGCTTTATTATATCTTATATCTTCCAAAGCAATATGTTTAGAATATTATGCTCAATCCCCAATAATTATATTCTAAAATTAATATACCGAGTATTTCGCGTTATGTGTCGGATATTTCCGAAAGTAATATGCTCAGAATCTTACGTTGAATCTCAAATATATATTCTAAAACTATTACGCATAGAATCTAACGTTATATCTCTAATATTTTTAAAGAAATATAGTTCTGATCTAAACTTAAATCTCTGATATCTCCCAAAGTAATATGCTTAGAATCTCACGTTGTTATATCTTCCAAAGGAACATGCTTAGAATCTTACGCTGAATCCCCAATATATTCCAAAATTAATACACTCAGAATTTCGCATTAAATCTCTGACATATTCTGAAAATAAATACTTTTTAATCTCATGTTATATAGTAACTGACACTCTCTACAATTAATATGCTTAGAATATCACGTTAAGAATATCATATATTCTATAATTATATGTTTTGCTTAGAATCTCACATTTAAATAATTTCTGATGTCTTCTAAAATTAATATCACTCTTAAATACCGACTTCTTTAAAATACCGATAGACTTTATTATCATATTATTAACTATTAATAGTACATTATGCAACGAACCTATAATCATAGTAATTAAGACGCGAGTATGTTTGTTTATGAAACGAACGCAAGCTCGTTTCATAATTTTCATACGAGCGTCTTAATTACCATTATAGGCAAGTTTCATACGACTTTTTATGCTCGACCATATTTCTAACTTGAAATTATTGAGAAGTATTCATTTTATTTGTATCTGACTGAAGATCGGAAGTGACCTTGTGCATTGCTCGTAAATTGTGAGATGTGCGCAGACGCGAAAGTATTGATTTTTTCGGAGGAACGAATGTCATTGACCTTGATACAATCTAGAGAATAACATGAACATTAA
Organism: Periplaneta americana; assembly: GCF_040183065.1. Taxonomy (NCBI): domain Eukaryota; kingdom Metazoa; phylum Arthropoda; class Insecta; order Blattodea; family Blattidae; genus Periplaneta; species Periplaneta americana. Next base: position 211,334,723 of record NC_091118.1, on the reverse strand, counting down.
TCTTGATATAACCTGGAAATTGATTTAGAATTGAAAAACGAGATGACAAATTGAATTTATTTGAATATGATTTACAATTAACGCTAATTATCATAGTAACAGAACATAACCTTCTGCGACAGTATTGGATTTCCAGCCTCCGTGACATTTCACTAGTTGTCTTTCGATTGCATATCCGAGAATAATCGATACTTGCGGTTTTATAATGGTACAATGGTGATTTCTCATTGGCTGAACAACTGAACTATAATGAATAGGTGTACTTTAATGAGGTGCATTAAAGGGCTGCTACCAGGTGTATAATTACTACATTTCGGTATGGTCGAGCATAAAGTAAATTAAGTTTTAATATCGTCGTAAATATATATTAATTCAAGATATTAGTAGTGTTTTGAACAGCGAATGCTACATTTATTTCTTGCACTGGTTATTTAAACTTCTAGGGCCGTATTCATAGACATTTATATCGCTGGCTTCCGGTGGATGATCAGCGTTTTTCGTAATCATAAACCAGTGTTAGCGATAGGATATGATTTGAATTCTGTACAAGTAACCAGTGGATAGCCGGGGCTAGCTTAGTACGCTCGAAGCGCGTGCTGCACCCCTAGTTCTTTGTTTAATGATTGTACCAAGACAGACTCTTTAAACAGGAGTGTCTTTCTTCACTACCTGAACCGTCCTCTGACCGGAAGAGTGGAAACTTAGCACTACAAACGCAACAAATTAGAAATTATTCTTCTTACAGTAACTAATTTGTCTCAGTAAAATCTTTTTCGACGATATTAATTTTACAGTTTGTTCTGAGAGAAACAAGAACTCACGAATAAAATTGTTAGATATGATTAGAACTGAACCATCATTGTGGTATTTCTTTTTACGTCAAGATTCGTTAAATTTTACTAAAATATTATACATCTTGATTACACAACTTTTAACACTGTATCACTTCGGAATATGTATGATAAAACTTTCTTGTGTTAAATTTTAACGTACCTTGATAACATATTTCGACCTATTTTCGGTCATCTTCGGAAATGGTTCTTATTGGTCTTGGCGCCTCTTATTTGCTGTGTGGGTGCGTTCGTAGTGTAGAGTCAAAGAGTGTATGTGTTTTGAAATTGAGTTGTGTGTTGAGAATATCGTTGGGGTGTGTTTTCGTGTGTCTGTATATTTCATATTGTTCTAGCGTGTTGAGTTTCTGGCTTTTTGGTTGGATGTGCAGTATTTCCATGTCTGTGTTGATGTCTCTGTAGGTGTGGTTGGCATTTGTGATGTGTTCTGCATATGTGGAGGTGTTTTGTAATTTTGTTATGGCTGTGATGTGTTCTTTGTAACGTGTTTGAAATGATCTGCCTGTCTGTCCTATGTAGAAGTTGTTGCAGGTGTTACATTTGAGTTTGTATACATAGGACAGACAGGCTGATCATTTCAAACACGTTACAAAGAACACATCACAGCCATAACAAAATTACAAAACATCTCCACATATGCAGAACACATCACAAATACTAACCACACCCACAGAGACATCAACACAGACATGGAAATACTGCACATCCAACCAAAAAGCCAGAAACTCAACACACTAGAACAATATGAAATATACAGACACACGAAAACACACCCCAACGATATTCTCAACACACAACTCAATTTCAAAACACATACACTCTTTGACTCTACACTACGAACGCACCCACACAGGAAACAAGAGGCGCCAAGACCAACAACGACCAGTTCCGAAGATGACCGAAAATAGGTCGAAACATGTTAGCAAGGTACGTTAAAATTTAGCACAAGAAAGTTCTTATCATTCATATTCCTAAAATATTATTACATCCATACTCAACATGTATGGAATTATAGGATGGGGTAGCTCATTTAAATCCAATTTTAATCCACTTTATTTATTACAGAAGAAAATAATTAAAATATGTCTTCATAAACCTATTGATTTTCCATCTCAAAATTTGTTTCTAGACTTTAATGTACTTAACGTAAGACAAACTTATTATATTGTATTAATAAAATTCATACATAAAAATCTAAATAATTTTGAATTGTATTCTCATAGTTATGAAACAAAAGGTATGAATTCTTTAAGATTGTTTGAACCAAAATGGAACACTGTTACAGTATTTAATCATAGTAGTAATTTAGGCCCAAGAATATATAACAAATTTATATTTAAATATCCTAATCTTGTCAATTCTAATAGTCCTAGTACTAAATTTAAAAAGTTATGTATGGATTTTATAAAAATTGAAAAATTGTAAATTTAAATTTATATACTATAATTGCACAGTAGACATAAGACAAATTGTACTGTATAATTATTAATTTCAATTCAGGAATCCGCCTCTGAGCACGAGTTCTACTCTTTCAGGGGCGAGCTAAAGTTTTTTCTATATATAATATGTTATGTTACAATTATTAGCAAAATAATAAATAAATAATTAAAATAAAAACAATCCTGGATAAATACTCAATATAAGCAAAATACGACGAATACGTACACAAACAAACTGACGGCACGCTAAAAACAATAGGCCTACACCAAAAAAAAAGACAAAAAGAAGTGGTGACGCCTGTATCTGATTGAACAAATGAACTGTACGTAGATTGTTACACAGAACAGCTTCTTCTTCTTCTTCTTCTTCTTGTTGCTGTTGTTGGTGGTGGTAGTTACACAATGAGCTTAAGGCGGGTTATCATCTGTGGCAGCCCTAATGGACTCCGCATCTTGGTGGACAGAACAAACACACTTGGTCACGTAAGGACGGCTGGTAATCGCACTTGTTTACGAAGAACGCACGGTTGTATTAGTTAAGTGTTGTCTGCAGTTTATACCCCATTAACCAGCCGACGACAAACAGGGGGAGGAGCTATCGCCACCAGGGAAACAAAAATTCACAGACACTCTTAAAATGCTGAAGCATTCTTTAGCTCTTTATCCGCCCCCCTAGTCGCAAATCTTAGGATCTCACGTACGATTCAAGAAGCATTGTCCACTTATTTGCTCTGGACTTACTATTCACGATTGATCTATTTGTGTGTGATTAGTACTAAAAGTAATTTGATTTTTAACATAATAGTACATTATGCAACGAGCCTATAATGGTAGTAATTAAGACTCGAGTATGTTTGTTTATTTTTTATTTTATTGGTTTATTTTACGACGCTGTATCAACATCTAGGTTATTTAGCGTCTGAATGAAATGAAGGTGATAATGTCGGTGAAATGAGTCCGGGTTCCAGCACCGAAAGTTATCCAGCATTTGCTCGTATTGGGTTGAGGGAAAACCCCGGAAAAAACCTCAACCAGGTAACTTGCCCCGACCGGGATTCGAACCCGGGTCACCTGGTTTCACGGCCAGACGCGCTGACCGTTATTCCACAGGTGTGGACATGTTTGTTTATGAAACGAGCGCAAGCGAGTTTCATAATTTTCATACGAGCGTCTTAATTACTATTATAGGCAAGTTTCATACGACTTTTTATGCTCGACCATATTTCTAACTTGAAATTATTCATAAGTATTCATGTTATGGTTATGTAAGTGAAGAGCGGAAGTGACCTTCTAAATTGTGAGATGTGCGCAGACTCGAAAGTATTGATTTTTTCCGAGGGACGAATGTCATTGACGTTGATATAATCTAGAGAATAACATGAATATTAATATTGATATAACCTGGAAATTGATTTAGAATTGAAAAAGGAGATGACAAATTGAATTTATTTTGAATATTATTTACAATTAACGCTAATTATTATAGTAACAGAACATAACCTTCTGCGACAGTATTGGATTTACAGCCTCCGTGACGTTTCGCTAGTTGTCTGTCGATTGCATATCCGAAAATAATCGATACTTGCGCTTTTATAATGGTACAATGGTGATTTCTCATTGCCTGAACAACTGAACTATAATGAATAGGTGTACTTTAATGAGGTGCATTAAAGGGCTACTACCTTACTTACTTACTTACATACTGGCTTTTAAGGAACCCGGAGGTTCATTGCCGCCCTCACATAAGCCCGCCATTGGTCCCTATCCTGAACAAGATTAATTCATTCTCTATCATCATATCCCACCTCCCTCAAATCCATTTTAATATTATCTTCCCATCTACGTCTCGGCCTCCCTAAAGGTCTTTTTCCCTCCGGCCTCCCAACTAACACTCTACATGCATTTCTGGATTCGCCCATACGTGCTACATGCCCTGCCCATCTCAAACGTCTGGATTTAATGTTCCTAATTACGTGAGGTGAAGAATGTAATGAGTGCAGTTCTGTGTTGTGTAATTTTCTCCATTCTCCTGTAACGTCACCCCTCTTAACCCCACATATTTTCCTAAGCACCTTATTCTCAAACACCCTTAACCTATGTTCCTCTCTCAAAGTGAGAGTCCAAGTTTCACAACCATACAGAACAACCGGTAATATAACTGTTTTATAAATTCTAACTTTCAGATTTTTTGACAGAAAGGGCTACTACCAGGTGTATAATTATTACATTTCGGCATCAAGGACAGGATTTACTCACAAAATACGGTAAATATTTCTAAATTATTTATGCATACCTGTTACTATTCTTAGAGATTCCTTTTGTCAGATGAGTTAATCAAGAACATTAATCCATGTTGCATTGTAGAATTAAAGTATGCAAAGCATGCCATTTTAAGAGTGTTTATATTGCCAATACAAGATAAGGATCTTAATGCACAACATGTAGAGCTCAATTGTTTGTTAGTTATTTTACGACGCTGTATCAACTGCTATGGTTATCTAGCGTCGGAATGAGTTGAAGGTGATAATGCCTGCGAAATGATTCCAGGGTCTAGCGTCAAAAGTTACCCAGCATTTGCTCTTAATGGGTTGAGGGAAAACTCTGGAAAAACCGCAACCAGGTAACTTGTCCCAACCAGGATTTAAACCCGCTCGTTTCACAGTCAGAGATGTTAATCGTTACTCCACAGCAGTGGACAGAGTCAATTAAGGAGTAATGGTACTATATATCTTTCCAGGTCAAGTGATTACGCAATTCCAAAAATGACGGAAGTGTGTGCTTACAGAATCTTTGAGATCAGTTAAATTTAATCTAACGTTATTATTATTATTATTATTATTATTATTATTATTATTATTATTATTATTATTATTATTATTATTATTGTTGTTATGCGTACTTACTTACAAATGGCTTTTAAGAAACCCGCAGGTTCATTGCCGTCTAACAACCTGGGGTTCACCGCAGTGGAGTAATGGTTAGTATGCCTGATCGTGAAACGAGCGGGCCCAGGTTCAAATCTTGGTGGGGATATGTTACCTGGTTGAGGGTTTTCCCTCAATCCATTAGGAGCAAATGCTGGGTAACTTTCGGTGCTGGACCCTGGACTCATTTCATCATGTCCTTTAAGTTTATACTGCAACATAATTCCTGGGATTCTTGAATTTTCCATTCTTCTTACATGATCTAACCAATTTAATTTGTATCTTTTGACTTTTTCTTCTACTGACTCTACTTCTAATTGTTCTAAAATTTCTTCATTCCTTTTTCGGTTTAAAAGAATATATCCTGCTGTCCTCGTGAAAGATTTCATTCTGTTCATGTCTTTTTTATATGTCCAAATCTCGCTTCCGTATAAAAGGGAGGGCAATGCTAGTGTATTATATATTTTTATTCTTGTAGATTTTTGTACTAATTTAGCTTTTAATGTATTGTTTATTATTCCTAGAATTTGTGTAAATTTGGTAATTTTCTTGTTCACATCTTTTTCATTTTGATAAGATATTTCACAACCCAGATAATTGAAATTTTGCACTTGTTTGAGGCATTGGTTATTGTGTATTATCTTACTTCTGACTGGGTCTTGTCCTAAAAATGTCATTACTTTTGATTTTTGTGCTGAAATTTCCATCCCAAAATCTCGTAATGTTTTATTTAATGTATATAATCCTCTTTGTGAATTATCCTCTGAATTGTAAATCATGACTTGATCATCGGCATAGAGTAAGATACGAGGCGTGTTCTTAAAGTAAGTTCCAAAAGGGTGTAGAAAGTAAACGGAAAATATTTACAAACCATTTTTGTAGCATTGTATTCCCCACACTTCAATTACTTCTCACCATAATCTCCACCATTATTGAGGCATTTATCGAGTCGTGGCACAAGTCTTTCTATCCCCTCATTGTAGAATTCGCCCGCCTGCGAACCACTCCGCAACATTTGTGGAAAATTCAAGGAAAGCGAAGAAATTGTGAACCACCCGTCCTCATGAATTTTTTCATCGACAGCACGCACCAAATCGTCATTGATCAAAGATGGCCGACCGGCATGCTGCTCGTCATGCACAGAGACGCGGCCCTCTTTGAACTTCCTAACCCATCTCCTGACCATTCCATCACTAATAGCATCATCACCATACACCTCACAAAGTTGACGATGAATGTCAGCTGGTTTGATGTTTCTCGCATTCAAAAAACGGATAACAGACCGCATCTCACAGTCGGCGTGGTGCTCGATCACTTTAAACATTTCAACTGATCACAACTAACCACACACACGGACTGGAGCTCTGAAACTGCATGCACAGCTTGCTGAGGACTGAAGAAGAAAACACGCATGCGCAAAATAACGATTGCAGCGATGCGACAGCTATAATTGAAAATGGAACTTACTTTAAGAACACGCCTCGTATTTAATGTTAGAGCACTGGTTATTTTGATTCCTGATGTGTAGATTTGGTTCCATTTTAAAATAATTTCATTTATATAAATATTAAATAAAGTTGGTGATAGTGGACAACCTTGTCGAAGTCCATTATTAACTAATTTTCTTTCGGATATACAGTTATTACAGTCAAAATAAATAACTGGACTCATTTCGCTGGCATTAATGACTTTCATGTCATTCAGACGCTATATACAGCGTTGTAAAATGCCCAATTTAAAGAATTTTTAAAACATGCTCGGTTTTAGTACTAGTAACCCCTAATCCTTTAATAAAGAGGATCCTACTTCCCTACGAGCGAAGTATTTATATTGGGGAGACAAGCATATGAACTGAATCAGTTTCCAAGGAAATCTATACTAATAATTAATCTGTAGCCAAAATTTTTCCGGTAATTTTCGATTTTCTAAAAACAAATTGTGTTAACATGTATAATTAACCATCCTGAAACCGAAAATCGCTTTTTTTAAATGTTTGTTTGTATGTCTGTTTGTCTGTCTGTCTGTATGTTTGTTACTTTTTCACGCGATAATGGCTGAACGGATTTCGATGAAAATTGGAATATAAATTAAGTTCGTTGTAACTTAGATTTTAGGCTATATGGCATTCAAAATACATTATTTAAAAGGGGGGTTATAAGGGGGCCTGAATTTAATAAATCGAAATATCTCGTTTATTATTGATTTTTGTGAAAAATGTTACATAACAAACGTTTCTTTAAAAATGATTTCTGATAAGTTTTATTCTTTGAAACATTTTGATAGGACTGATATTTAATGAGATAAATGAGTTTTAAAATTAAAATAACTGCCATCTAAGGCGGTGTATTGAAATAAAAAACAAATGACTTCGTCTATAAGGGGTCTTGGACACAACAATCGAAAGCTATGAAACATAGCCTACAGGCAATGTTTCTGTGTTTGTATGAAGTAATATAGGAAGCTAAATTAACCGATTTGTATAATTAATTATTATTTCACCATTGGAAAGTGTAGTTTCTCTGGATGGACATAATGCTATAATGTTATTACAGTAACTTGTGAGTGAATTGAGGACAGGTAAGATTAAAATAGCTTCTTATGCACAGAAAACTTGATAGGTTATTCTGTGTATTCATTTCCTGTATTTCTTATAATAATGTTTATGAACATTCATTTTTATCTCAGAGAATTAACGAACAACGAGAGTGTATTGATATAGTATACAGTAATAGTACGTTAGCTTAGCAATCCATTATTGTATAATTCAAATTTTAACTATACTCAATTGAATCGTGTCAAAATACATAAAATACATATGCAATAAATGCAATGCAAAAAAATTGGGTAATGAGCGAAGCAGATTATGTTGCGCTGTTGTAAAAGCTGTTCCTCCTGAGATTCAAGAGCTCCCACAACAAACTAAAAACTTTCTAATTCGAGTACATCCGTTATCAACGCACTTTTTACATAATATAATGTAATATAATATAATATAATATAATAATAAATCTGTAGCCAAAATTTTTCTGTTAATTTTCGCTTTTCCAAAAATAATTGGTAATAACAATTAAGAAACATGTTAAAGGAATTGTCATTGCACCAAATGAGTGTCTCTGGATCAAAATGATCGCATTTTAATATTTTAAATACAATTTAAATTAAGTAACATATTAAACGATTTATCCTTCTATCAAACACGAATGTTCCCTGGATCAAACGTCCTATTTTAATTATGTAATTACTTTATATTTATTTCTAACGGGTGCAGCGGAGCGCTCGGGTACGGCTAGTAGTAAATAATTCTTTTCGTAATAATTAATTTCTCTTAAGGAATTATTTTTTGTTTGATACAAACCGTGTAGTTTCATTTATCAGGTTCTTCTGTCTAATACAATAGGCTAAACCAAGAAGGAAATCATCTCATTGGATTTTCAGTAGGTCGTCATTGTGTGTTGACATAAAAAAATCTAATAGGCGTAATTGTTACTAAATAATTATATTTTCTGTAAATTATTTCTAGATTCGTTGATGCCTAGGTATTGCATTTGAATAACAATAATTTGTCCTCGTGTTTCGCATAGGCCTAATGGAAACAGTCAGTCCAAAAACAGAATGATAGATTTGAGGGCGGGACGAGTGGAGAAGTGTTGAGGAGAGGGGGAGGGTGTCAGATTTGTTCCTGTCTGAGTGATTGAAGTGACTGCACCCATCGCAGGTGATAACAATACCAGCAGATAAGATTATGATGTTATTTTAGTCAACAGTTGCGAATTACAACGTTGCCAACAAGTGAAATGTTGAAGTCGTTGTGCCGATACCTTAAATTCGTTAGAAAATCGCTAAGGGTGCTATGCATAGACATTTCGCTAGCCCGCGTTACGAGCGTGCTAAACTAGCCCCGGCAATCGACTGATTACTTGTACAAGATTCATATCATATCATATCGCCAACACTGGTTTATGAATACGAAAAAAGTTAATTCGCTGATCATCGACCGGAAGCCCGCGCTAAGAATGTCTATGAATATGGCCCTTAGAAATTTACGAAAGTTGCTAAAATGTCACTAAAGGAAATAAGAGACCAAAAAGTACCTGTTCCATTAAAATGATTTATGACTTTGTGGTCTTTACACACCCATTTGCTATCAGAGAAGATAAATACGTACGTCATCATTGTTGGGGATGATTATTGTTTGTATTGTTTGGTTTTTGCTTATATTCACAGATTATTAAAAGTTGAAGACTTGAAATTATGTTGTTAAGAGCCTTCAAAATTTAGCTACAATGTACAGAATTCAAAATTTATAAATGCGGAAACAAATGGAATATAAAACATGAAGATTTAATTTATGCATTTTTGACATTTCAATGAAGAGGTCTAAATTTCGTACTCTATGTTTTTTAACGCATTCAGTGGTAATTATTTTAATAATACTTACTTACTTACTGGCTTTTAAGGAACCCGGAGGTTCATTGCCGCCCTCACATAAGTCCGCCATTGGTCCCTATCCTGAGCAAGATTAATCCAGTCTCTGTCATCATATCCCACCTCCCTCAAATACATTTTAATATTATCTTCCCATCTACGTCTGGGCCTCCCCAAAGGTCTTTTCCCCTCTTCCCTCCCAACTAACACTCTATATGCATTTCTGGATTCGCCCATACGTGCTACATGACCCCCATCTCAAACGTCTGGATTTAATGTTCCTAATTATGTCAGGTGAAGAATACAATGCGTGCAGTTCTGTGTTGTGTAACTTTCTCCATTCTTCTGTAACTTCATCCCTCTTAGCCCCAAATATTTTCCTGAGAACTTTATTCTCAAACACTCTTAACCTATGTTCCTCTCTCAAAGTGAGAGTCCAAGTTTCACAACCATACTCCTGGTTGAGTGTTATTAAATTTTGGTTGCTGAGGTAATTTATTTTTTATTTTTATTTTCTTTTTCTTTTTTTTTTTCTTTTTTGCGGAATGACCTTTGAATTTGCATTAGAAGTTTTGTTGGGTCTGCATTTTCACTTTCAAATATTTTCAAAGCTTTTTGGAATTCTCATAACATTACCTAAAATTAAACATTTAAGTGACATCTAATATATGAGATGTCGCTGTTTTATACTTAAAATTTATTTATATTTGTTGGTAGGCGCTAGGACGCCAAATCTGTTCGCATAGCTCGAAAACTTGTTAGAACTAGCGACAAAGTTCCTAAGTTGGCAACAATGATTACAATGACGTTCTTGGAGGAGTGGATCGGGACAGCACATTTGCACATCTTCTTATGATCGTTGCATATATACCTTCTTAGTCACGGCCTCCTTGACAATACATTTCGTAACTTGTACATTTTTGAGTACACATGCAAGCGCTGTAAAGGAGCCTTTATTTGAATTTATCATAATGGAATTCAGAAAGGATATTGCTAGAAGTAGAAGTAATTTTAACTGTACGCTTTGTAACAAAATCTTCACTCATCATTTCAGTTTGGAAATACATCTGAAAGATATTCAGAACTTACAATTTTTTTAATTACTCGTTCTGGAAAAGAAAATTTTGTCTGTACGGAGCCATAGGGCATATGGGTACCTACACGTTGTCTACAATAGACTGCAATGTGAAAGGAAAGATGATGAAGAGTTGCACAGCCTCGCAAAGGAAGAAATAAAATAGAAAATAGATTTGGCAAAATGAAAATTGAATCAATGATTGCAGAAAGGGCCTGTCACTTCAGTACAGTTAAAGATACATAAGAAAAAGCTATCTGAATGTTTCCGCGACATTTTTATATGTATTCACTTAATTTCTCTGGAAAGACTATATCAAAACACACATTCAAAGCTGTGAACATCTTTCAGATGTCTTTTCAAACTGAAATGACGAGTGAAGATTGTGTCACAAAGTGTACAGTTAAAATTACTTTTACTTCTAGCAATATCGTTTGTGAATTCCATTTTGGATGTTCTCTTGATTAAATTCAAATAAAGACTCCTTTACAGCGTTTGCATGTGTACTTAAAAATATACAAGTTACGAAATGTAGTGTCAAGGAGGCCGTGACTAAGAGAGTATACATGCAACGATCATAATAAGATGTGCAAACGTGCTGTCCCGATCCACTCCTGTTCTAGTTCTTGGAACAGTGTACTGTGCGGGTATCGCAGAGACATCTGCTAGCTAGAAGTAGGAACTTGCTGGGCCATTTCATTGATCGATCCTTTCCTATTGCTTGCAGTGTCGTTCTTGGCCGCCAGGCAGCAATAGCAGCAATAGGATAAGAACTGTTTCAGTCTTCCTTTGTTTCTGAGACAACCTATCAATCTCAGAATAAGTTCTGATTCAGTTGCAAGCGATGTACGGAAACTTGAGATGAAGCTTCGATGATGCATGCAATCCACGGTCTATGGTATGGATCCTTCTAGGCGCAGTCATCGGCAAATTTGTACTCACGATGACATCACTGGACGCAACCCGCAGTACATATGACTTTATATCAGTCGAGGAGTATAGAGCACTCCGTTCGGATCCCAGTGGCGGACTCTCAACCCAATCACCTGAGGTAGACTACACAATATTGATTAATAATAATAATAATAATAATAATAATAATAATAATAATAATAATAATAATCCGTGGCGCTACAGCCCGTGAAGGGCCTAGACCGACCAGCCGGCTGCTGGCCTCACGCCCACATGCCGAAGCAGAGGTGGACGATCATCCAACCAGAATGGAGGTATCGTGTGGTCAGCACGATGATCCCCCCAGCCGTTATAGCTGACATTCGCAACCGGATTTCGCTACCTATTGTAGCTCCCCAAGTGCGTCACGATGGTGGGTGGGCACCGGTCCCATACACTTGGCGAAATTTCATGAGAAAATTTCTTCCCCCATGAGGACTCGAACCAGCGCGCATTCCGTAACGCGAGTCCTAGGCGGGATGCCTTACACCACGACGCCACGGCGCGGGACATTGCTTTATAGATAGACAAATTATATTTTATTTCACCTCAATTTTTACTAGGAAAATACGTTACAATTTGCCAATCTTTAATATAACTCGTAAATTTTCGTCTGCTAGTCACGATCTTTGTTTACATTTTACAAGTTTTCATTCAGAAAACAATTGTTCGGAAATATACTGAATGGAGAGCCAAACATAGCAGCTATGTAGGGTAGCTGCAAGCGACTATAGAGATTTTTCTATGGACAGTATTTTAAATAAATCTAAGCTAGTCTGGTGTGTTACACAATGGCAACATTTTATGCCCTCTTATTTCCGGTAACCATGACATCATACCCCCACCCTCTGTTTACAGTGATCACTTCGATATAAGTAAAGACATTTATCAGCAGCGGACGTACACATGTAATGTTACAAGTGTGTAGGATAATATGTTTCGATGTCTTTTCCAAAACAGATAGTAAGTAAAAACTTAATTTTAAGGAGCATGGAAGGAAAGGTATTTCTTTTGTGCAGATGGCAAAAATATGAGATACTTAATTTGTTGTAAAATTTTAAATGAAGTATAAAAGAACAATGTATGTTGTCATTATTCTTCTTGATATAAAGACTACCACGCCCTTACCTGTAATTTGAATATTTAATTAATAAACGAACAATAAAAAGTATCGGCTTCTATGTCTTAAGGTATGTATTAACGTTTTGGAGGAAAATCTACATTTTTTAACCAACCTTTTTAAGATATTTATCAGACAACATATGAAAGTAGACTAATATAACCATATATCAGAAACTTCAGTTTCACTTTTTGATTCCTTAAAAAAAATATTAATTAAAAATTATTCTATTTCTTCAAAATGCCATATATTATCTAAAAATTACTCAATTTTGAAATTTCTTTCACTGAGTTATTGCTGTTTATGCGTACAATGCTCTGTACTAGGATTTTGCAGCTGACATTATTACAAAGAAAATTTTAGTCATAAAAACGCCATTTCAAACGTTAATACATACCTTAATCGGGGAAAAATACTTCGACGTTTTTTGAAGTATTTAGTGTAATTTGCTATTTCATGAGCAACCTGGTACGTTTTTCTCATTTCAAATATCTGCTGACGTAAAGTACACGTTCTTTTTATGGTAAAATAGGAAAGTATATTTTATTTTATTAATAATACAAAAATAATGAATAGGAGGATAGAAGTTAACACGGAAAAAAGTGTGTGTAGTTAATAAATAGAAGAATATTATATTGTTTTTGTTTTCTGGTCACAGTCCGTCTCTGCACTGTTATTCACTGCATTACCTGAGGAGGTACCCACTCCACCCCTCTCCCTGCGATAGTGGTGTGCGGGTTGCATTTCTATTACGTCACAATTTCGTGGTGTTTGGCAACCACAGGACGTTCTACAGCCGTTAAATCACTTCTAGCACTCCAGAAAAAATAGTTTCTTTTAATTTTCAAAACCTTAAAATTTACTCTTTCCAAATTCTAAAAGGAAAAAAGATAACACTAGACATAAACTAACAGGGAATTACAGTAAAAAATTAAAACAAATGTTTCTGAAATCAGTCACTGACCGCAAAATAAGATAAGAACGAGCCGGCTTGCAGTTCCCTAGAATGTGAAGAACTAAGAGAAATTTATGTTCTTGAAAAAAAAAAAACGTTATGTCTTATTATTTTTGCTCCAGATTCTATAAGAATTAATTTTAGCGTCGCTCCATATTTTCAGTGATGCGTAAAAATTAATTTGAATTTTTCTTCTGTTTTTTTCTACTCGTTTCTAGGGTAGACTATGTTCATTTGAAAAACAAAACAAAGACGATTTTATTTCAGATAGTTTAGGTGCGTTGGGCCGCACGCTTTAAAAGTGCAATTATTGAAGAATAGCTTAGGTATTGAACTAGAGTCTTTAAATATGAAAATTTAATTTTATGTCTGCGGAATTTTTCCCCTTCAATTTATATTTGCTATCGTTTCTATGCCAGAAATAACAATGAAAATCAACAGCTGGTGGGAAGCGATGTAAACACAGAAATCGAAGTAGGCAGGGCAGGAATACCGAATGCAGTGCAGGTTGTCTAGGAAATTACTGCGGTGAAGTCACATTTAATTTCCTCTGCGTAATGACGTTCAAGACAGTGAAACAATCGACATTTCAATTTCTTATATCGGATTCCACCACTTCTCATGTACTGGAGAACACCTAAACATGCCCCACACTAAAACTTTCTGTTCCTTACTTGCACACCACTCAAATTCAGGAGTAGAATGAAGAGTGAATATTAGTACGTACAGTTACCAGAACATTACCGTAGTTTTCAAGTCGTTGGAACGTTTTGCAGTTTTTTATTAATGCTGTATCATTTATGTGGTTATTTGGTATCGGTAGTGGTAGTGGGGCAAATGCATTAGTACAATACTGGTAGTTTTGGTACTGATGGTGGTAGTGGTAGTAGTAGTAGTAGTAGCAGCAGTCTTGATAGTGTTAGTGCTGGGGCCCGTTTCGTAAAAGTACACCAAAAACTCTAGTAGTTTGCTATAGTAAATTTACACTTCTAAGTTCATTTCCATGATTCATTAAATTTTTACTACTTTAGTAAAAGTATTCAATATTTTGAATAGACCCTCTAGTAGGATGACTGCTTTTAGAGAACCTAGAGGTTCATTGCCGCCCTCACATAAGCCCGCCATCGGTCCCTATCCTGAGCAAGATTAATCCAGTCTCTATCATCATATCCTACCTCCCTCAAATCCATTTTAATATTATTCTTCCATCTACGTCTCGGCCTCCCAAAAGGTCTTTTTCCCTCCTGCCTCCCAACTAACACTCTATATGCATTTATGGATTCGTCCATACGTGCTACATGCCCTGCCCATCTCAAACGTCTGGATTTAATGTTCCTAATTATGTCAGGTGAGTCCCGCGCCGCGGCGTCGTGGTCTAAGGCATCCTACCTAGGACTCGCGTTACGGAATGCGCGCTGGTTCGAATCCTCATGGGGGAAGAAATTTTCTGATGAAATTTCGGTCAGTGTATGGGACCGGTGCCCACCCAGCATCGTGATGCACTTGGGGAGCTACGATAGGTAGCGAAATCCGGTTACGCAAACCAGCTATAACGGCTGGGGGGCTCATCGTGCTAACCACACGATACCTCCATTCTGGTTGGATGATCGTCCACCTCTGCTTCAGCATGTGGCCGTGAGGCCAGCAGCCGGCTGGTAGGTCTTGGCCCTTCATGGGCTGTAGCGCCACGGAAAAAAAAATTATGTCAGGTGAAGAATACAATGCGTGCAATACTGCATTGTGTAACTTTCTCCATTCTCCTGTAACTTCGTCCCGCTTAGCCCCAAATATTTTCCTAAGCACCTTACTCTCAAACATCCTTAACCTCTGTTCTTCTTTCAACGTGGGAGTCCAAGTTTCACAACCATACAGAACAACTAGTAATATAACTCTTTTGTAAATTCTAACTTTTAGCTTTTTTGAACTCAGACTGGATGACAATGGCTTCTCAACCGAATAATATTTTTTCTGCGTTTAATTTCCTCCCGAGTGTCATTATTCTAGTAGGATGACATGTAAATACAGAGATATCATTTTATTCTTACTAACATTTCTAACATTAACCTGGCTATACCTTTGGATTAACGGTTGAGAACCGGAAACACCGTTTGCTACCCCCTTCCACGACTGGAGTTCGATGATACTGACGTAAAATACAAACAAATCCCTTGTAAAGATAAGGCCATCAAGCCTTTTTCTTTCCTTCTACCATAGGATTACAATTACAATATTAACAATAAAATTAAAATTAAAAATTAAAGTCAGCATTACATTTACAATTACAATAAAATCAAAGTACTAAAACATTGCCTGAATAATAAAGACTAGACTATTGTGGAAGTTAACAACAAAGAAATATATATATTTTTGCTTAAGTAAAAGTTAAAGCTAGAATCATTAGGCTATATAGGAATGAAATTACCTGATATATAAATATTTTATGCTACAATAAAGCAACTATTTACAAGAGGCCATGTCTGAAGGGGCTTCAGTAAATTACTGACGAAGTACCTTGCTTACTTTTTTTTCTTCCTTCTTTTTATTGTGTAATCATGTAACTCGTGTTTATTTATCACTTAACACCAATATGTATCCTACTGTGTTGTTTTTTATTATTAATCTATTTTTTGTGTACATTTTATTCAATTGTCCGTTTCTGGTTTAATTATGTAAATCCTACTTAATTGTAATCTAATACTAATATGTATACTATTGTGTTTATTTTTATTTTTACTGTGTACATTTTTTATTGAATTATCGGCTTCTGTTTTTATGTGATTCGTATTAGATTCGAACAACATTAATATGTATTCCACTATGTTTATTTTTATTTTATGAGGTAAAATTTTATGTAACTACCTCTTTTGATCTCATTATGTACCTAAATTGTATCAATATGTAATTACTTAATTCCGATCCAAGTTGTATGTTCAACTATGTAAGCAAGTTTTAATCGTAAGAGTGTAAGAGAAGGCCTTACGGCCTTAACTATGCCGGGTTAAATAAAGCCGCTATTATTATTATTATTATTATTATTATTATTATTATTATTATTATTACTTTTGAATTGAGTTTTATTTCGACAGTCCCTGATGCTAGCAGAATCTTGGCAGGGCTATTGTGAAAGAGGATGAGTATGAGGAGGTGCGATGGGATGGTATTGTTAGTATTGTTTCATGGCGAGAGCGTGTGTTCAGATTGTGGTGGGAAGAAAAGTAAGTGAAGCGAGACGACAGGTAGGAAGGTATAGGGGAGTTAGATTTCGAAGAGAAGGAGAAGTGAATGTAAGTTCCTTTTTTTATCTAGTTTAAGGCAACCTATTGCTTTCAGGGATGGGGTAGTATGATCATGTGTGTGAACAATGCATACAAAACATAAACAGAAATTATGAGCACGTTGAAGTTTCGTTTTTCGTCGCCGAAAAGGTCTGTCAGTACAGTGAAATGTCGACACAATCAAAATAGGGCAATACAAGCGTTTCCACAAAGAACTTTTTTTAAGGAAGAGGGAAGATGAACATTTATCCTTTTTAGCACATGAATGATAGAGTATACTAGGTACACGAGTTACTGTATGACTCGCCATTCACAGTGTCAGCATGACTGGAGCCATCTCTTTCATAGTGAAAACAGAGAAGTTATTGAACTGTGTAAAACCACAGTCATGTATATACAGTCACGAAGCTTGAGTTGTGAGGGTGCTAGGAACAATAGACTGTGCGGATACTATTTCGCATCGTCTGTAATGAGGCGACATTAGCGATCCTAGTGGTTAGCAACTATGTATGGATGCATATTTACTACGTATTGAGCTTCATGACTGTATATAATAGAGCAGTGATCGCCAAAAAGCTGTGTCGCGACCCATGCCCCTATCTCCACTCAAGCGTAACCATGACATCATATCCCCACCCTCTGTTTACAGCCTTCACTTCGATATAAGATAAGACATTTATCAGCAGCGGACGTACAGATGTAATGTTACAAGTGTGTAGGATAATATGTTTCGATGTCTTTTCGAAAACAGATAGTAAGTAAAAACTTAATTTTAAGGAGCATGGGAGGAAAAGTATTTATTTTGTGCAGATGGCAAAAATATGAGATACTTAATTTGTTGTAAAATTTTAAATGAAGTATAAAAGAACAATGTACGTTGTCATTGCTCTTCTTGTTATGAAGACTACCACGCCCTTACCTGTAACTTGAATAATAAACGAACAATAAAAAGTAACGGCTTCTATGTCTTAATCGGGGTAAAATACATCGACTTTTTTTCGACGTATGTAGTGTAATTTGAATATTTCATTAATAAATAAACAATAAAAAGTATTAGCTTATTATTTTTCTAAGTATGAGTGTAACTTGAATATTTGATTAATAAATAAACAATAAAAAAATATTTGGCTTATTTTTTTCTACGTATGAGTGTAACTTGAATATTTCATTAATAAATAAACAATAAAAAGTATTAGCTTATTTTTTTCTACGTATGAGTGTAACTTGAATATTTCATTAATAAATAAACAATAAAAAGTATTAGCTTATTTTTTTTCTACGTATGAGTGTAACTTGAATATTTGATTAATAAATAAACAATAAAAAGTATTAGCTTATTTTTTTCTACGTATGAGTGTAACTTGAATATTTGATTAATAAATAAACAATAAAAAGTATTAGCTTATTTTTTTCTACGTATGAGTGTAACTTGAATATTTGATTAATAAATAAACAATAAAAAGTATTAGCTTATTTTTTTCTACGTATGAGTGCAACTTGAATATTTGATTAATAAATAAACAATAAAAAGTATTAGCTTATTTTTTTCTACGTATGAGTGTAACTTGAATATTTGATTAATAAATAAACAATAAGAGATATCGGCTTCTATGTCTTAATCGGCGTAAAATGTTGCAACGTTTTTTTTTTAAGTATGTAGTGTAATTTACAAATTCGTGACCAGTCTGGTACGTTTTTCTAATTTCAAATATCTGCTGATGTAAAGTACACGGTCTTTCTATGGTAAATAAGAAAATAAATTGATTTTATTTTATTAATAATACAAAAATAATTAATAGGATGATAAAAATTAACATGGAAAAAAGTATGTATAGTTAATAAGTAGAAGAATATAATAATAATAATACTAATAATAATAATAATAATAATAATAATAATAATAATGTTTTATTTTCGCTGGCAGAGTTAAGGCCATAAGGCCTTCTCTTCCACTCAACCAGCCTTAATCAATACAATACATAAATTTAAATTACAAATATTTTCACTACACTTAAAAGGTTCTCCAGCAATAATCTTCACTACACATTTATTTAAATTTAGATTAATCTATAAGGTAAAGTAGTAACTTAATTTATGAGCTAATTTAATTCAATGAATTATAATTAATTTAATATTTGAGATAGCTAGTAAAATGATGAAAATTAATTTAATATAAGCTTACTAGGACTATGTTACAGGGAGAATATATATATTTCTATTTCTATAATGAGAATATTAATGTAATTGCCATTAGAGGTTTTGTAAATCTATTTAGAGAAATTAAAGATAATAATAAGAATGGACAGATGTTAGTTTCATTATAAGTAACAAATATTAATCAGCAATTCATCTGTTAAGTAAGAATTTATGTAATTTTGAGCTAAATGAAGCTATTGTCCAACAACCCCTTATATCACTCGGAAGCGAGTTCCAATTTCTAGCAACTGAAACTGTATAGGATGAAGAATATAAAGATGTCTTGTGGTAGGGTATAATGAGTAAATTGTTATAATGAGATCTTGTACTTAGCTGATGATATGCGGATAAATTTTGAAAACGAGAAGCCAAATAGATTGGGGTAGCGGTGCGCAGAATTTGAAATAAGAGAACAATTATATTGCTTTCGTTTTTTGGTCACAGTCCATCTCTGCACTGTTATTCACTGCATTACCTGAGGAGATACCCACTCCACCCCTCTACCTGCGAAAGTGGTGTGCGGGTTGCATTTCTATTACGTCACAATTTCGTGGTGTTTGGCAACCACTGTAATAGAGTGTGGTAAAACGGGAATTCCCCGAGAAAGCATGTCGTGGGTCACATCCGATGTCTATATTTCCCTTGCCAACAAGCAAGAGTACGCGTCGTGTGTGACAGTTGCTCTTTCGAGTGTCCATCATTGCTCTGTTTTCCCGTAAAATGCTAACTGTGTTCGGGGGGAAATTTGATGGCGGAATTATCTGTAGGCAATTAAGAGCCTGTTTTAATTGCGGGTTCCGTCCCCAGAGCTAGAGCGAGGTGCATGGCTTCGGGACTCCCGCCCCTGGTGTCCGAACAACAAAATTTGTGACCTAAAATACAGTATAATTGAATGTGTATATTGTTGAATCTTTATTTGCGTAGGACAACCGCATATCAGCTAGCGGATTACCCCATAGGGGCGGGGTTTTGTTCACAGTGTATCCTATGACAATTCTGCTGAATACTGAGGTCTTATGTATGTATGTATGTATGTATGTATGTATGTATGTATGTATGTATTCACACGGCAATGGGTATATACCCGGTGGCAGTGGTAACTAATTACACCCAATAATGACAATAATAAACTTATTAATTAAAAATGCAATTAATAATAATATCCCAGGTGGTGACAGCATTTTTCTCGTTGCCAAACTTCCAGAACGGCCCAGAGATTCACTCAGCCTCCTATAAAATTGAGTACCAGGTCTTTCCCGGGGGTAAAAGGCGGTCAGAGCGTGGTGCCGACCACACCACCTCATTCTAGTGCCGAGGTCATGGAAAGCATGGGGCTCTACCACCATGCCCCCCAAGTGCCTTCATGGCATGTTACGGGGATACCTTTACCTTTTTTACCTTTACTACTAATTAATACTAACAATAATTTATAATAATAATAATAACAACAGAGAATATACTAAATTAAATGAAACGATCACTTAAAATAACATTTGAAATAAATCTAATTTGTATCTTAAAACTAAGATCGAACTAAAACCCACGAGTATGATATGTTCATATCTGCACAAGTACCTTTTAACATTACACTCATTTCGCTGTCAACTCACTCACTGCACTGGAACTACGACACATTTCACTGATTCTATTCTGATTTCACTAACACTTCAAAAACATTTCACTCTTCAAATACTTTGCACTGCCACTATAAACTATAAAGCTTCACTGACAGTAACACGTTTCACACAACACACTTCACTGACACAACACACTTCACTGACACAACATAATTCTTCACTGATACAACACTTCAATAACAACATATCATTTACACCCTTTAAATACTGTGTATAATTACCGTCCATTATTAAAGTCCTTAAGCCTATTTTTAAATACATTTTTGGTTGTTGGTAAAGCCTTTATACCTACATCTCCTTCACCTTGCTCCGTTGGTGATTAAAAATTAAAATGATTTGTGAGAAGCTGAATGCTATAGGCATCCAAGAAACAAAACTCAGTGCGCAGAAACCAACGGGCGTGACTGTCTCGCGCAGATGACGTATGCTCCCTTTCCCAGCACGCTCCCCGTCTCCAATCACACCACCGACACTATGCGCATGCGCACGTATTATCTTCTTGTGCTGAACTGAATACGTGCTATTGCTACAGAGTCAGGGAGCCACATAGCGTTTTATATTAAATATGAATTTAATTTAATTTAAACATTTAAAACTTAAATATGAGGACAGTTCCAGTGAAGATAGATACCGATTGTGACTTAGAAAGAGACGATGTTGACATCTTGTAATGTTATATTCACTTAATTGATTATTGTTACAGCTGCTTTTTGAGTGCACATGTCCTCAACCGTAGCCGTTATAGCTACACCAGTAGCCGCTTATCAAAGAACCCGCCTACTGCAGGGGCGTGAGGGGGTATAGCATGCGCGCCGCGAGTAGTCTGAGCTGAGTTTTGCTTGTAGGATTCCTATAGCAGTGAGTAGTATCGGATGAAATTAAAATGCAAACAAGACGAAGACAATAATAATAATAATAATAATAATAATAATAATAATAATAATAATAATAATAATTCCTTATTTATACTGGCAGAGTTACGGCCATAGGGCCTTCTCTTACACTCTACCAGGTCACAAAGTATACAAGCAGTTAAAATTTAACAAAAACAGTTAAAATTTAACAAATGGTTATCGGGAGAAAAGTAAAGAAGGTAAAATTGCGAATTTGAAATGAGGCAGTAGAAAAAGTGGACAGCTTCAAATACTTGGGGTGTACTAACAGGTCATTTGATAAATAATGGCAAAAATACTGTAAATAAGTGCTCTAGCGATGACCATTGAAATCTTGTACTGCGTAATAGAGCAGCGACTGTTTAATAAATCTGCAACATTGAAAGTCTCGAAGTAGCCGTAATAGTTCAAGAAAATAAACTGTAATATTATTTGCAAAGTGACGAAGGAAATGAACTATTTCAAAAGTCATAAAACTTGTAGTGAAAAAAATATGTTACTTCCGTTATGCTACATTTTCCTTTTTGGATTTTGTAAGTAATTTACAAACATTTTAATTTTTAATATATATTAATGACCTTTTAATGATAGACCTTAAAGAATATGAAGGTCATTTTTATTCGTATGCTGATATTACTGTTTTACTTTTTAGTGGAAAAACTTGGATTGACGCTTATTGTAATGCAAATTGCGGCTTGAAATTAATAAAAAAAGGTTTGATTTAAATTCACTTGTAATTAATAAAGATAAAACAATAGCTGTCCCATTTTCTTTAAATAATAAAGGTAATAAACCAATTTCATGAATACTTCAAATTAAAATGCATAATTCTGATTGTTCCGATATAAATTGCAATTGTTCAGTTATTAATGAAGTTAATGAGGTTAAATACTTAGGTATAATTATTGATAATCATTTAAAATGGAATAATCATATTCATTATATTTGTAATAAATTACGTAAAACATTATGTTACTTTGTTATTCTAAGAAATATTTTGTCAATTAACTGTTTACGTGTAATTTATTTAGCATTATTTCAACCTATATTTATGTATTTAAAAAGTATTAAAAATTTGTTTAAAAAAGCAGAAAGATTACCCAACTGAATTGTTGTTTAAACTTTTCAAAGTTTTCAACGTTTATCTGAACCAAAATGTAAAACCAATGCAGCTTTTTATCTTAGCATGAGTCAAGGTCCCAGATTATTAAAAAAATTTTATTCCAATAATATTTCAACCACGAATCCTCTCCAAATTAATAAAAAAATAAAAAAAATTTGTATTGGATTTCTAGTTTGGGTTTAAACATATTAAACACTATTTAACCTGTATTCACTCTCAATTTTAATTTTATTTTTGTCTGTATTGGAATCCCCTCCTGAGCACGAGTCTTACTCATTCAGGAGTGGGCTAGTTTATCTTTCATTGTATTTATTAATTTGTATTCATTTCAAACTTACTAGCAATAATAAATAAATAAATAAATTGGAGAAATAAGATCACAATCTCCACTCACAGTGAATAATGCCAAAATCTGTGAATAGAACGTCAATGGCAACGTGATGAAGTTGAGTACTTCAGTGGAAAAACGGCAGATCCCAACTCAAAGCAATTGTGAGATAATTGCAATTAAAGTTTATTGTAAATTACTACTGATGTATAGGACATACATATATCAAACCTGGTTCATAGGAAAGAAGACAGATCTGCAAATACGACTGCAAATCGGTAGTGCCATAGATGTAAACATAGTGTATCAGTATTTATTCAAACTTGAAGATAGCATTACAGGCATATATATGACTACTCAAACTCTGTCTCAGCATCAATAAATTCGATGTGTTCACCCGTACTTGTGTCATCTAGGCCCGATTGTATAAACCATTTAATCTTAGATCAGAGGTTAAATTTATCCTTGTTTCAGCTGAACTTGGAATTTTGTGTTGTATAAAGTATAATCTGAGATTAATTTGTCACAAACTAAAGTCAACTTTGACTGAAGAAATTTCAAAATGAAACAAAACCCATTTAAACAAAATAATGTTTCATTTAGCACCTTATAGCCTACGACAACATTTGAAAAAAAATCTCTGATGAGAAAATTTACAAAAAATTACAAAGGGCGTATAACTATGGCATCGTTTGGCCTAACTGATTTTTCATTTTATGGTGCCTTAAATATTGAAAACTCTTTTTAATAACGGATATTACCCCCTCTGGCTTGAATAACTGCATCCATACGTCTTGGCATGCTCTCAATATGGTTAGCAATGTCTTCTTGAGGAATAAGTTCCCATTCTTCGCCAAGTGCTCGCCTCAACTCTTGTAACGATTCTGGTCTCGGTCGTCTATTCTTAACACGCCGTCCCAGCATGGCCCACACGTGTTCAATTGAGTTCATGTCTGGACTCCTTGCTGGCCATGGAAGAACATGGATTCCCACTTCTTGGAGATAATCTCCGACCGCATGGACAATATGCAGCCGTGCATTATCATGCATTAAAACAAAATTATCGCCTACAAATTGGCCAAATGGCACAACATGATCAGCCAAACATTCATTTATATACCTATCAGCTGTTAGTCTTCCATTTTCAACAAAAACCAACTCTGTACGAGCATCCGTACACACTCCTGCCCAAACCATCACTCCACCACCTCCATACGGCACATTTTCGGAAATGCAACACTGTGAAAATCGTTCTCCCCCCCTTCTCCAAACTCTTTCACGTCCATCAGGTGAGCACAGATTGAAACGGGACTCATCGGTGAACAGAACACACCTCCACTGTCCATTTCTCCAATCCCTGTGATCATTTGCAAAACGCAGTCGTTCAACTCGATGCATCCTGAGAAGTCTGGGACCAGTTGCAGGTCTACTTGATATCAGTCCACTTGCTTTCAACCTCCTTCTAACTGTTTTGGCCGAAATTGGGCGTCCATGCATGTTAACAAATTGCTGGGCTACACTAGTAGCTGGCAGGTTGCGCTCCCTAAGAACTCTCAACACCATATACCTGTCTTCATTTGGATTTGTAGCTCTTGGACGACCCGAACCTGGTCTTCTGGTATATTCTAGGGTCTCCCTATACCGTTTTATCGCATCATGGGTTGTGCTTGTAGCCATATTAATAACATTTGCAATGTAACGTACACTGCGTCCATCATCGTAAAGGGCTACAGCTCGAGCCACATCTTCAGGTCGCATCTTGTATTAAGACAAATGTTACAACCCCACTTAAACTCAGAAAATGTTAACATAAAGAAATAACGAATGATAACGATAATGAAGCACAAAATGGTTGAGACAAAATTGTTATAGCTGAGACTCCGAAAGCAAAATTGGAATATATGGTTGTAATGGCTTGTTTATAAAACAAAAAACAATCAACAATGTATACACGTCTCCATAACAACAGATGGCTACCATAATATTGTATGAGAAGATAATGTTTTGCAAAACACCAGCAAATATTAAAGCGTCCGGTTTTTTTTGTCCCTGAGTGTAATAATAATAATAATAATAATAATAATAATAATAATAATAATAATAATAATAATAATAGGCGTACCTCGTAGTCTACTGTTCGCAGTCTCCTTGCTGTCACACAAAATATTGACAACTCGCCGATTGTTAATAGGAACACAGTACTTGTAAGTCCAGTTTCTTTGCGAATAGTCTGGATTCACTCTGTATTTTTTATAAGCCTTCCTCTTCATACATTTTTCAATAAAGGTAGGTGTTCTGTCTATTGTAGTCCCCCATATCATAGGACTCCATAAATAGCGTGTCTTTTTGTTAGGTGGTAAGGCTACTGTTTGGCATTTCTAGCTTTCACAGCAGCAACTTAGCCACTCCACTCGTTACGGACGCCATTCTGAGACTGGTCGGGATATGCCAATCTTCCACTAGGCTAGGGCGCGGCAAGCAGTTTTCCAGTAGCAAAGAACACAGATTACAGCCAAACGACATATCCCAAAACAACAACTCGTTTCTCAACATGTTACCACAGTCTACTATATACAGTCGCGAAGCTTGAGGTGATTTTTTGCAAATCTCGCGATAAAGCGCTCCAAGCGGTTAGCAACTAGAAACAATAGACTGTCCACGGTCGACTTTGGATTTAGGGTGGACTGAGTCGTATTTCCATCGAGTGCTAGGTCGTTGCGTATTTCGCATTGATGCTCGTGAAGAAAAATCCTAACATCTATTTCTTATTTTACTTATAGATGCAAAAAGTGGTTAATAAACAGCAGGAGGGAAGATCTAATGACAAAGAATGAAGCATATCTTTATAATAATGTAAAGTTCTGCTCTCTTCATTTCGAAAACACACAATTTATGAATGAAAACAAAAATAAATTAATCTGGAATGCAGTTCCAACTTTATTTGATGTTTCAAATAAACCTGTTCTGTTATTACCTGCAGCTGAGAGACAAAAGCTTTGCACTAATTCTACGTCTGTATCAGCTGATTCCTTGAATAATTGTACATTTTCAGACAACTTAGGCCTACTTTTTTTTTCAAAGGATATGTTTTTAATTATAGCTGTTAATTTTGTTGTTATTTTTATTTGTTACTTTACTAGAGACGTAGAAAAAATAAGTCTGTTACAATAAAATTTATTGATCACGTTTTATTTCCAATTCTGGTGTGATTATTATTGCTTAAGCTCATCCCACTTTGTTAACTACTACAAGTACCGGTACACGTAAGGTACCCCCATTAATTCATATTTCCATTATTATTGTTATTATATTATTGTTGTAAAGGGAAATGCAAATTAATATTTATTGGTTTCATAGTTCATTATCGCTATAATCTTGAATGAGTGAAGCGATTATAGTAAATTTCAGTTCGTTTTGCACAAACAAAAATAATATTAACCTATTTCTTGCAGGTATCTTCGAGTTTATGGTGGAATTTAATATACTTCATTAAAATAATAAATGAACTTTATCCATTTAAATAATGGAAGGAAGGTGCTAATTTTTCCAAAAGAACACGACAACGAAAGTGTAACATATTTTGTCATCTGCTAGGAGAGATCTGTGATGATGAGGCGATAGTAGCGATCCTAGTGGTGGGCAACTACCCATGTTTGCATTTTTACTACATATTGAGCTTCGCGACTGTATATAGTAGACTGTGATGTTACTAGATCATAGCAGTGTACAATTCTAGTGAAACATGCATTTTGACGGAGGGTTGGGATCTGCCGTTTTTCCATTGAGGTACTCAGTTAATAGTTGCGGATGGCGTAAAACATAATTGAAAAGCATGTATTATCTTCTTGAGAGCAGTCTCTTCCTTTCGAAACATCAAGGAAATAAAATTTCGATCCAGTGCGCTGTTGCAAAGCCAAACTTCCTCGCACGGGTACAGGCATTCCTTCCCGTGCCCGTTGACGCCTGTTTCGCTGCATGTTGTAGTGTACTCGCTGTAATTCCTCGCAATCCGGTTTTAATTCCGCCCCCGCGCGGAGTCTGGTTTCACCACATGCAAAGCAACTTAATTGAGAATTATAACACGATCGAATTCCTCATACGGGTAATTAAGAAGGGGCTGTAATAGCAGTCCGGCGTCTCGAGTTACCCCGCCACACTAAGATGGAGTAGGCAAAAGAGTCGCTTTTTACTAAGCAATATTAACTTGCCTTCTCCTCTTTCCGGAAACTGTAATTGGGTGGAGTTTTGTAAGGATGCGAACTCGTGAAATTTACTCAAGGCGTCCTGTTTCCTCAGCTTCACTTTTCACGTTTCATTAACTTAATAGTTTTGTTATTAAAATGTACGTTTTGCCTCCACCAACATCGCTGACTTGTTTATGTTAATTTAGTATGTAGATGAAATTATTGGGGATCATCAGTGTGGTTTTAGGCGTAATAGATCGACTATTGATCAGATTTTTTGTATTCGACAGATATTGGAGAAAAAATGGGAGTATAAGGGTACAGTACATCAGTTATTCATAGGTTTCAAAAAGGCGTATGACTCGGTTAAGAGAGAAGTTTTATATGATATTCGTATTGAATTTGGTATTCCCAAGAAACTAGTTCGATTAATTAAAATGTGTCTTAGTGAAACTTATAGCAGGGTCCATATAGGCCAGTTTCTATCTGATGCTTTTCCAATTCACTGCGGGCTAAAGCAGGGAGATGCACTATTACCTTTACTTTTTAACTTCGCTCTAGAGTATGCCATTAGGAAAGTTCAGGATAACACAGAGGGTTTGGAATTGAACGGGTTACATCAGCTTCTTGTCTATGCAGATGACGTGAATATGTTAGGAGAAAATCCACAAACAATTAGGGAAAACGCGGAAATTGTACTTGAAGCAAGTAAAGCGATAGGTTTGGAAGTAAATCCCGAAAAGACAAAGTATATGATTATGTCTCGTAACCAGAATATTGTACGAAATGGAAATATAAAAGTTGGAGATTTATCCTTCGAAGAGGTGGAAGAATTCAAATATCTTGGAGCAAAAGTAACAAATATAAATGATACTCGGGAGGAAATTAAACGCAGAATAAATATGGGAAATGCGTGTTATTATTCGGTTCAGAAGCTTTTGTCATCTAGTCTGCTGTCCAAAAATCTGAAAGTTAGAATTTATGAAACAGTTATATTACCGGTTGTTCTGTATGGCTGTGAAACTTGACTCTCACTTTGAGAGAGGAACAGAGATTGAGGGTTTTTGAGAATAAGGTGCTTAGGAAAATATTTGGGGCTAAGAGGGATGAAGTTACAGGAGAATGGAGAAAGTTACACAACGCAGAGCTGCACGCATTGTATCCTTCACCTGACATAATTAGGAACATTAAATCCAGACGTTTGAGATGGGTTGGGCATATAGCACGTATGGGCGAATCCAGAAATGCATATAGAGTGTTAGTTGGGAGGCCAGAGGGAAAAAGACCTTCGGGAAGGCCGAGACGTAGATGGGAAGATAATATTAAAATGGATTTGAGGGATGTGGGATATGATAATAGGGACTGGATTAATCTTGCTCAGGATAGGGACCAATGGCGGGCTTATGTGAAGGCGGCAATGAACTTCCGGGTTCCTTAAAAGCCAGTAAGTAAGTATGATCAAATTTAGAAACAAGTTCACAGATACTTCCTTATATGTTCTTCTTCGTGAAAGACATAATAATAATAATAATAATAATAATAATAATAATAATAATAATAATAATAATAATAATAAATCATCATCATCATCATCATCATCATCATTATCATTCTTCACGAATTAGGCGTCTGTAGATCTGTTTCGGCCCCATCTAGCAGTCTTCTAAAAGGTCTTCCTGGTCGACGATGTCCTCTAGGTTTATACTGCATCATAATTTTTGGGATTCTTGAATTTTCCATTCTTCTTACATGATCTAGCCAATTGAATTTGTATCTGCTAATTTTTTCTTCTACTGACTCTACTTGTAATTGTTCTAAAATTTCTTCATTCCCTTTTCGGTCTAGAAGAGTATATCCTGCTGTCCTCCTGAAAAATTACACTTCCGTTGCTTTGATTCTGTTCATGTCTTTTTTCTTTAATGTCCAAATCTCGCTTCCGTATAAAAGGGAGGGCAATGCTAGTGTATTATATATTTTTATTCTTGTAGATTTTTGTACTAATTTAGCTTTTAATGTATTGTTTATTATTCCTAGAATTTGTGTAAATTTGGTAATTTTCTTGTTCACATCTTTTTCATTTTGATAAGATATTTCACAACCCAGATAATTGAAATTTTTGTACTTGTTCGAGGCATTGGTTATTGTGTATTATCTTACTCCTGACTGGGTCTTGTCCTTAATAATAATAATAATAATAATAATAATAATAATAATAATAATAATAATAATAATAATAATAATAATAACATCATCATCATCCAGATAGTTTTGTCCAACACTAGTGGTCAATAGAACATAGGGCCACCGCGGAGACGTCACAGGACAACTACAAGATAAGGAACAATCCTCCAGTTGCGCGGAATGGAGATAAATCTTCATCTAGCCCAGCTCTGGGGACAACGGGGAAGTGCAACAGAACTCCGAAACTCCCTCCCATGTCCTTTCCTCTTTCATTGCCTTGTAAACAAACGCACAGTGGGAACTGTGCATCAGTGATGGATTTCAGGCGACCAGCGAGAGTCAAAAGTTTGTAAAGGTATAATGCAATCCGTCACTGAGCGATGCTTAATTGCCGATCTACTCGTCTCAGCCGGGGAAAATGGAGTGGGGAGTTAAGGGGAAATCTGTATGACTCAATTGAGTTATTGGTGTCCAGAACTGATCTAGCCGGTACTCGAACCACGGACCATTTGATCCTGAACGCTGCTTGGGGTCGTTCTCGGTTTCAGAAAGATTGAGGCTAAAATTCTATTCTGGCCTTATCGCTACTTCGTTCCCCCGTTCTTCTTTTCTTTCTTTTCTTTTATTCCTTTTCTTGACTATCAGCATCTGTTACAACATACTTATCAAGTGACGTAATATCTCCTTTGTCTTCGCTAACAGCAATTTTATCTAAACTATTGATAGTTTAAATGGAATAAGTCCAGAAATATTTTCCTAGTTCCCCCATTTTACGGCAACTTCAGACCTGCCAACCTACGAGAGAATAAATGCGAGAGATGAGAATTTAGTGGGTGATGTACAATAATAGTATGTATGTATTTATTCACACTGCAGTGGGTATATACCCGGTGGCAGTGGTAACTAATTACACTCAATAAAGACACTAATAAACACAATTAATA
Source organism: Periplaneta americana (assembly GCF_040183065.1). Classification (NCBI taxonomy): domain Eukaryota; kingdom Metazoa; phylum Arthropoda; class Insecta; order Blattodea; family Blattidae; genus Periplaneta; species Periplaneta americana. The sequence goes on along the minus strand of NC_091118.1, from coordinate 211,304,222 downwards.
ATAATACTAATAATTAATACTAACAATAATTAATAATAATAATAATAATAATAATAATAATAATAATAATAATAATAATAATAACATGGAACATCCTAAATTAACTGAAGTACGATCACTTAAAATAACATTTAAAGTAAATCTAATTTGTATCTTAAACCTAAGTTCGAACTAAAACCCACGAGTATGATATGTTCATATCTGCACAAGTATCTTTCAACACTACACTTATTTCGCTGTCAACTCACTCACTGCACTGGAACTACGACACATTTCACTGATTCTATCCTGATTTCACTAACACTTCAAAAACATTTCACTGTTCAAATACTTTGCACTGCCACTATAAACTATAAAGTTTCACTGACAGGAACACGTTTCACTTACACAACACACTTCACTGACGCAACATAATTCTTCACTGATAGAACACTTCAGTAACAAACTATCAATTACACCCTTTAAATACTGTGTATAATTACCGTCTATTAGTAAAGTCCTTAAGCCTATTTTTAAATACATTTTTGGTTATTGGTAAAGCCTTTAGTAAGTCTGCAGGTAAAGCATTCCAGTCCCTGATAGTACGATTGAGAAAAGAAAACTTTCCAGTGTCCGTCCTCTGCCTTCTTTCCCTCAATTTATATGAGTGGTCGTTCCTTGAAGAGTAATTTGGAGGCTGCAACCTATTTTTTATTTCTCTCCAGGCAGACTCACCTCTGTATGTTTTGAACAGTGCGCATAATCGAATTCGCGTTCTCCTGTCCGTGAGGGTGTCCCATTTTAATGGTGAATTTTTCCGACAATACTTGAGAGCCCGTTTTTGAATCTTAGAACCCGTTAATAATAATACTAATAATAATAATAATCAGCATCAGCTGTTTGTCTATGCGGATGACGTGAATATGTTAGGAGAAAATACACAAACGATTAGACAAAACACGGGAATTTTACTTGAACCAAGTAAAGAGATAGGTTTGGAAGTAAATCCAGAAAAGACAAAGTATATGATTATGTCTCGTGACGAGAATATTGTACGAAATGGAAATGTAAAAATTGGAGATTTATCCTTTGAAGAGGTGGAAAAATTCAAATACCTGGGAGCAACAGTAACAAATATAAATTATGCTCGGGAGGAAATTAAACGCAGAATAAATATGGGAAATGCCTGTTATTATTCGGTTCAGAATTTTTTATCATCCCGTTTTCTGCCAAAAAACCTGAAAGTTAGAATTTATAAAACAGTTATATTACCGGTTGTTCTTTATGGTTGTGAAACTTGGACTCTCACTTTGAGAGAGGAACAGAGGTTAAGGGTATTTGAGAATAAGGTGCTTAGGAAAATATTTGGGGCTTAAGAGGGATGAAGTTACAGGAGAATGGACAAAGTTACACAACGCAGAGCTGCACGCATTGTATCCTTCACCCGACATAATTAGGAACATTAAATCCAGACGTTTGAGATGGGCAGGGCATGTAGCACGTATGAGCGAATCCAGAAATTCATATAGAGTGTTAGTTGGGAGGCCGGAGGGTAAACGACCTTTAGGGAGGCCGAGACGTAGATGGGAAGATAATATTGAAATGGATTTGAGGAAGGTGGGATATGATGATAGAGACTGGATTAATCTTGCTCAGGATAGGGACCAATGGCGGGCTTATGTGAGGGCGGCAATGAACTTCCGGGTTCCTTAAAAGCCAGTAAGTAAATAATAATAATAATAATAATAATAATAATAATAATAATAATAATAATAATAATAATAATAATAATAATAGTAAATAGCAATGGTAAGTAAATATAATATTAAACACGAATGTTATGCTATCGATCACCTATAAATCTCGGAGATTATCGTATCCACATGTGGTAGAGGAAATCGTCAGGTAATTTGTCATGTATTTGTCCTGTAACGTCTCCACGATGCCACACAATCGGAAAGGCCCGCATTGTAAGAGTCCAGTGTTGGTTCTCAGACATCTGTCTTACACCGCACTGGATTACAGTCGGTATTAAAAAGGAGCTGAAGTAATAAAATAAAGAAAAACAAGTTTTTAAATAAAGAATTTTAAATTGTGGGAGAAATTATTTGTCTGATGCAAGGGTTCGTAGCTTTTTTCGCTTTGACAACAGTTTTTGTTTGAAATGAATAGAAGACAGAAATTAAGAAATTCTCCTACTTATCTATGACCGTCTATCAACGCTGGGGTAGTTTTTCGATCCCGTCTCTAAAGAAATCTGCTGGTTTGGAGTTAAAGTCGTCAAGGCAAGTTTGTAAAGCATCTTCGTTATCAAAAGAGTTCCTTGAAGATTGTTGGATAGAGAACGGAAAAGGTGGAATCTGAAGATCGGGAGAATATGGGAGATGAGGAATCATCTCCCAACCAATCTCCTGGATAGCTGCTTTCGTCATGTTCGCAGAGTGCGGGCGTGCATTATCATGTTGCAGGAGTACTTGTAGACTTTCTGGTGGTTTTTCTTCAATTGCGGCCGCAAAGCGTCTGAGTTGTTGGCAATAAATGTTAGCAGTTGTGGTTACATTCCTTGAAAGCAATTCTTTATCCACTAACTTTTGTATGGGATGTTGTGTGTTAAACGAGAGAACCATTTCCTTGCAGTGCTTTCTCCGATGACATATTCCCCGTACACAGCACAAATGTTTCGAGCCGCCTCCGATGCCTTTGGTTTTCTATTAAACAGAAACAGAAGAATATGTCGGAAGCGTTCGTTTTTGTTTACCTGACACTCCAACTTATTTAACCCACAAATAGCACAAACTTTCTTCAACTCAGAAAAATTCAAGGCGTATTTACAAGCAACAGCACTTCAAATAATAAAAATGACAAATGACAAACGATGTACCAATCTCCTAGCAACGCTGTGTTCTGACGAACAAAAACGCTACGAACTTATGCATGATCTTAATATAATGTTTCTGCGCTATATTACCGGATAAATTGACTCGTAGGATTCATTTTCTCTTTTAGTTCGTGTAACGAGAATGCAAAGATTTTTATGTGTGTTTGCTTGCTATATTTTCACGAGAAAGATGTAATAAATTACTAAACAATTGAGAACTGTATCACGCTGTAATGCGCCCCATTACCTAGGAAAATTGAACAGCTTCATGTAATGAGAAAATAAATACGGAACATAATAACTATACAAGTAAGGTGAGTCGAGTGTGGGGTGTAGAATCTGAGATGGTGAGCAAATGTCTTCAAGTTACCGAGCAAGGGAAAATTAAGAAAGTTCCGTGTTGTTTCTACTGTATCTTCCGGGAAGCGTGGCGAGTCGTATTGCACTCCTTTCTTGAGGAAGCTGATGGAACCTGGCAGAGTATATTAATCATTTAAGCAAAGGAAGGCATGAGTATTGTCAAAAAAACTGACTTGATGCAAATCTACCTTCTTCAAATGTCACGAAATTGAAGTTATTTCCTTTTTCAATAAACGTAACTAGTATTCAGAAACTGAATTAAAATTTAAGATACATGAAAAGTCCACTGCAAGAATGATGGATGTCACTTTCTTGTCGAAAATGAACCAAGACTGTCAATGCATAGCTTAAGACATATAGAATGTACATACAGAGTTATATGGCATTAACACTGATAGTCATTGTCCAGTAATGATCGGAAAATCACAGTTAAGCTTTGAGCGCTAAGCATTTCAAACTTTCAATTGCTTCTCCTGCAAAATGTATTCCAAATGACATCCATCATTCTTGCAGTGGACTCTTCATATATCATTCGTATTATTCATCCCTACAAATTGTAGTTATCCATGTTTAGAAGAAACTACACGAGTTAAATATTTAATCCCTTATCGCATGGGACAGTCTTGCACACACCGGTTTAATATTCAAATAACTTAAGTAGTTCTTCCTTTCTCGACTGATGTCACATTTTGTCAAATCCAATTCTTGACCGTGTGCCATATCTGTCCCAGTATGCAGTTTAAAATATTATACGCTTATATTATAAGTTATATGAATATAAAACCGGTATGTGCCATATGTGTCCCAGAATGCGGTAAGGGGTTAAGAATTAACATTGATCAGCATCCAGAGTGAATCATAATTATGTACTATAAAGTACTGCAGAGTATTCTATACATCAAAACAAACATGTATGTACGTATTTATTCACACTGCAATGGGTATATACCCGGTGGCAGTGGTAACTAATTACACTCAATAATGACAATGATAAACTTATTAATTAAAATTATAACTAGTAATAATACTAATAATACTTAATTACTTACTTACAAATGGCTTTTAAGGAACCCGAAGGTTCATTGCCGCCCTCACATAAGCCCGCCATCGGTCCCTATCCTGTGCAAGATTAAGCCAGTCTCTATCATTATACCCTACCTCCCTCAAATCCATTTTAATATTATCCTCCCATCTACGTCTCAGCCTCCCTAAAGGTCTTTTTCCCTCCGGTCTCCCAACTAACACTCTATATGCATTTCTGGATTCGTCCATACGTGCTACATGCCCTGCCCATCTCAAACGTCTGGATTTCAAGTTCCTAATTATGTCAGGTGAAGAATACAATGCGTGCAGTTCTATGTTGTGTAACTTTCTCCATTCTCCTGTAACTTCATCCCGCTTAGCCCCAAATATTTTCCTAAGCACCTTATTCTCAAACACCCTGAACCTATGTTCCTCTCTCAGAGTGAGAGTCCAAGTTTCACAGCCATATAGAAGAACCGGTAATATAATTGTTTTATAAATTCTAACTTTCAGATTTTTGGACAGCAGACTGGATGATAAGAGCTTCTCAACCGAATAATAACATGAATTTCCCATATTAATTCTGCGTTTAATTTCCTCCCGAGTGTCATTTATATTTGTAACTGTTGCTCCAAGATATTTGAATTTTTCCACCTCTTCGAAGGATAAATCTCCAATATTTATATTTCCGTCACGAGACATAATACTAATAATTAATACTAACAATAATTTATGATAATAATAATAATAATAATAATAATAATAATAATAATAATAATAATAATAATAATAAGAATAATAATAGCAGGGAATATCCTAAATTAAATGAAGCACGATCACTTAAAATAACATTTAAAATAAATCTAATTTGTATCTTATATCTAAGTTCGAACTAAAACCCACGAGTATGATATGTTCATATCTGCACAAGTACCTTTCAACATTACACTCATTTCGCTGTCAACTCACTCACTGCACTGGAACTACGACACATTTCACTGATTCTATCCTGATTTCACTAACACTTCAAAACCATTTCACTGTTCAAATACTTTGCACTGCCACTATAAACTATAAAGCTTCACTGGCATTAACACGTTTCACTTACACAACACACTTCACTGACACAACATAATTCTTCACTGATACAACAGTTCAATAACAAAATATCATTTACACCCTTTAAATACTGTGTATAATTACCGTCTATTAGTAAAGTCCTTAAGCCTATTTTAATTACTTTTTGGTTGTTGGTAAAGCCTTTAGTAAGTCTGCAGGTAAAGCATTCCAGTCCCTGATAGTACGATTGAGAAAAGAAAACTTTCCAGTGTCCGTCCTCTGCCTTCTTTCCCTCAATTTATATGAGTGGTCGTTCCTTGAAGAGTAATTTGGCGGCTGCAACCTATTTGTTATTTCTCTCCAGGCAGGCTCACCTCTGTATGTTTTGAACAGTGCGCGTAATCGAATTCGTGTTCTCCTGTCCGTGAGTGTGTCCCATTTTAATGGTGAATTTTTCCGACAACACTTGAGAGCTCGTTTTTGAATCTTTTCCAGTGTCTTAATATGTTATAATCTGTAAGGATCCCAACATGCAGCACCATATTCCATTACTGGTCGAACTAGTGGTTTATACGCAATCTCTTTGGATTTATCAGAACCTTTTCTTAGTACCCTCATCACAAAGTGGAACGCTCTCCATGCTTTTCCCGCTATGCCTGTTAACGTGTTCCCCCCAGCCGACTATTTTGTCATATAAACGTATAGTCGGTACTGAATTGTTATCAAGATATATATATATCTTTGTCCCATTTGCTGTGGAGACCTTCAGTCCTTGGAGTCATGACGCTAAAGTTTTGGTATCTCAAATCGGCCAAATTTTGATCTCCATCACTGGTGATCGCCGTTGCACTACTTATTTGCGTCAACGCTTAAGTATTGCTATTCAACGTGGAAATGCAATGAGAGTTTTGGGTACTCTTCCCGAGTCCAGCGCTTTGGACGAACTCTTTCTCCTGTAAAATTGTTTATTCTGTGTGTAAATATTTCTGTTTAGTTATACCATCTAAGCATGCGTTAGATGTGTTTTTATCAACCTGAGATTCTATTATGTCGTGGGCATATTTTCTAAAGAGGAATTGTATAATCTAATATTGCTTCTTTTCGCTTTCATATCCTCTTTATTATTATTATGGTATATATAATTAGATATTAATTTCTTTAACATTTTACTGTAAATAATGATTTGTCTATTTATGTATTAATATTATGCATATTTTGTCAAAAGTTCGGTTAACAGTTTATTATTCTAATAATTATTGTAACTGTTTTTAGATATGGCAACATTGCGTTATTTTACAGCTAGTCTACCAATTACCTGTGGTTAAAATCGGACCTAACAGTCTGTGTTCACGGCCGACTTGATGTGCTCGCTTCGCTTCTCCTTTACCGGCCTTGACAATTCATTTTGATCCCTGTGTTAAAGCTGTAATCGAGAAAATATGAAATTCCCACCAGATGGCACTGACTCCCAAGGTTCACTGAAGAATGTGTGTATGGTTTCTTGTACGATTATAATTAGCGACATTGCGCTTCTTTCTACTGGTATGCGAGTTTATTGTGATATGATTCAAAATGACTTATTGTTGTATACTATTGTGTACTTCGAATAGAAAAAAGAGTGAAGGAGCAATATCATTCCACGAATTTCCGAGTGACAGGGAAAGATGATTATGTCTCGTGACCATAATATTGTACGAAATGGAAATATAAAAATTGGAGTTGTATCCTTCGAAGAGGTGGAAAAATTCAAATATTTTATTTTACTTTAGTAGGTTATTTTACGACGCTTTATCAACATCTTAGGCTATTTACCGTCTGAATGAGATGAAGGTGATAATACCGGTGAAGTGAGTCCAAGGTCCAACACCGAAAGTTACCCAGCATTTGCTCATATTGGGTTGAGGGAAAACCCCGGAAAAAACATCAACCAGGTAACATGCCCCGAGTGTGCTTAAATGCGACAGGCTCATGTCAGTAGATTTACTGGCATGTAAAAGAACTCCTGCGGGACAAAATTCCGGCACATCCGGCGACGCTGATATAACCTCTGCAGTTGCGAGCGTCGTTAAATAAAACATAATATTTTTTTTTAAACATGCCCCGACCGGGAATCGAACCCGGGCCACCTGGTTTCGCGGCTAGACGCCCTAATCGTTACTCCACAGGTGTGGACAAAAATTCAAATATCTTGGAGCAACAGTGACAAATATAAATGACACTCGGAAGAAAATTAAACGCAGAATAAACATTTTCAAATAACACCTAAATGACGTTACAACATCCAGTGTCAACAGTTTCACAAGTTTGATATACGAGTATAATATATGATTCTTCATTGTTATACAGTGACTCCTAAATCCGTGACAGGGATCCAAATTCCGTGATAGTTGTTTCCTAATTCCGTGAGTGATATCCTAATTCCGTCATACTAAAATAATCCTCATTAACTGCTCACAAAACAAACGTGTGTTTGGGAAAACATTTTAAAGTCAAGGTAATTGTTTTAATATGGATTAAGCAAGAAATTACAACATAGAAAAAGGCCTAAGTGACAAATTTCATAGAAAATACTTGTGTAATTACAGGAATAATATTACATATTAATACATATAAACAAAATAAACTGAAAGTTAAATTCAATACAAAATTAAATTTAAGTAAATTGAATTGTAACACAATTATTTCTCATTATTTATATTCCTAACAACAGCAGTAAATAAAGGTTAAATATGTGCCCTATTATTTTATTATAATTACTAGCCGTACCCGTGCGCTCCGCTGCACCCGTTAGAAATAAATATAAAGTAATTACATAATTAAAATAGGACGTTTGATCCAGAGAACATTCGAGTTTGATAGAAGGATAAATCGTTTAATATGTTACTTAATTTAAATTGCATCCAAATAATTAAAATGCGATCATTTTGGTCCAGAGACACTCATTTGGTACAATGACAATTCCTTTAACCTGTTTCTTAATTTTATTTTTATTACATGCAACCATAGTTTAATGAAGATTGACATCATTTAGATTTAATATGTATATTTTAATTTACTTGTTATAGGTTTCCATTGAATTATGGTAATAACTTAATTTTAACCATTGTTTTCTACGTATTCAGTAAATGCCGCTTGGCCCACTATGGTTGTGAACCCTTCAAATATCTTAAATTATATTATATAATATTACATATTATATTATATTATATTATATTATATTATATTATATTATATTATATTATATTATATTATATTATATCAGAAGTTACTGTAATAACATTATAGCATTATGTCTATCTAGAGAAACTACACTTTCGAATGGTGAAATAATAATTAATTATACAAATCAGTTAATTTAGCTTCCGATATTACTTCATACAAACACAGAAACATTCTGTGTAGGCTATCTTTCATATCTTTCGATTGTTGCTGTCCAAGGCCCCGTATAGACGAAGTCATTTGTTTTTTAATTCATTACACGGCCTTAGATGGCAGTTATTTTAATTTTAAAACTCATTTATCTCATTAAATATCAGTCCTATCAAAATTTGTCAGGGAATAAAACTTATCGCAAATTATTTTTAAAGAACCTTTTGTTATGTAACATTTTTCACAAAAATCAATAATAAGCGAGATATTTCGATTTATTTAATTCAGGCCCCCTTATAACCCCCCTTTTAAATAAAGTATATTTAATGCCATATAGCCTAAAATCTAAGTTACAACGAACTTAATTTATATTCCAATTTTCATCGAAATCCGTTCAGCCATTATCGCGTGAAAAAGTAACAAACATACAGACAGACAGACATACAAACAAAAAGCTATTTTCGGTTTCAGGGTGGTTAATTATATATGTTAGGACCAATTATTTTTGGAAAATCGAAAATTACCAGAAAAATTTCGGCTACAGATTTATTATTAGTATAGATAATTGATGTTTTCTATAACTAATTTCTTTTATTATTTCCACGAACTATTTTCTTTCATAGACATTATTTTTTACAATTTACTGTTGGCATCACTAGTCGAGTGAGCCAGTAAGGAGAAATATGAAAATAAATTCGAAAATGGGAAAGCTCCTGTAGCATTGTTATTGTCTCACAATGTTTAAATAATCATACACATTTATTCAACTGACTATAATGTACAGTAATATGTCATTTTTATAATGCTATATTAATTCTTACCTCAAATATAAAATGTTTCTTCAGGAGCGGTCACAAGAGAAAGAAAAACTTATTGGTCAACCACCGTTCCCTGAACAAAAGCTTCTGCAGTCGACTGCTTCTATTCAAAAGGCGGGTAGTCAATACAATTGAAAAGAAGACATCTCCTGGCATCTGTTAGGTATTTAAAAAACTTAAAAGTCAGAGACCACAACTCCATGGCAGTCAATTGAAATTTTATCACGGAATTAGACACCTTTGGCCTACACGGCGATTAGCTGTACGGCATCACATGTCCCAGAAGTCAGTGGCATTACTCTACCCATTCCAGCTACAAACTGTGCAAGAAAGGACTGAGGAAGAAGGAACGTAGGAAAGAAAGAACTGAGAAAAAAGGAACGTAGGAAAGAAAGGACTGAGAAGAAAGGAACGTAGGAAAGAAAGGACTGAGGAAAAAGGAACGTAGTAAAGAAAGGACTGAGGAGAAAGGAACGTAGGAAAGAAAGGACTGAGGAGAAAGGAACGTAGGAAAGAAAGGACTGAGGAAAAAGGAACGTAGGAAAGAAAGGACTGAGGAAAAAGGAACGTAGGAAAGAAAGGACTGAGGAAGAAGGAACGTAGGAAAGAAAGGACTGAGGAGAAAGGAACGTAGGAAAGAAGGGACTGAGGAAAAGGAACGTAGGAAAGAAAGGACTGAGGAAAAAGAATCGTAGGAAAGAAAGGACTGAGGAAAAAGGAACGTAGGAAAGAAAGGACTGAGGAGAAAGGAACGTAGGAAAGAAAGGACTGAGGAAAAAGAATCGTAGGAAAGAAAGGACTGAGGAGAAAGGAACGTAGGAAAGAAAGGACTGAGGAAAAAGGAACTTAGGAAAGAAAGGACTGAGGAGAAAGGAACGTAGGAAAGAAAGGACTGAGAAAAAAGGAACGTAGGAAAGAAAGGACTGAGAAAAAAGGAACGTAGGAAAGAAGGGACTGAGGAGAAAGGAACGTAGGAAAGAAAGGACTGAGGAAAAAGGAACGTAGGAAAGAAGGGACTGAGGAGAAAGGAACGTAGGAAAGAAAGGACTGAGGAAAAAGAATCGTAGGAAAGAAAGGACTGAGGAAAAAGGAACGTAGGAAAGAAAGGACTGAGGAGAAAGGAACGTAGGAAAGAAAGGACTGAGGAAAAAGGAACGTAGGAAAGAAGGGACTGAGGAGAAAGGAACGTAGGAAAGAAAGGACTGAGGAAAAAGGAACGTAGGAAAGAAGGGACTGAGGAGAAAGGAACGTAGGAAAGAAAGGACTGAGGAGAAAGGAACGTAGGAAAGAAAGGACTGAGGAAAAAGGAACGTAGGTAAGAAGGGACTGAGGAGAAAGGAACGTAGGAAAGAAAGGACTGAGGAAAAAGGAACGTAGGAAAGAAGGGACTGAGGAGAAAGGAACGTAGGAAAGAAAGGACTGAGGAAAAAGGAACGTAGGAAAGAAGGGACTGAGGAAAAAGGAACGTAGGAAAGAAAGGACTGAGGAAAAAGGAACGTAGGAAAGAAGGGACTGAGGAAAAAGGAACGTAGGAAAGAAAGGACTGGGGAAAAAGGAACGTAGGAAAGAAAGGACTGAGGAAAAAGGAACGTAGGAAAGAAAGGACTGAGGAAAAAGGAACGTAGGAAAGAAAGGACTTAGGAGAAAGGAACGTAGGAAAGAAAGGACTGAGGAAAAAGAATCGTAGGAAAGAAAGGATTGAGGAAAAAGGAACGTAGGAAAGAAGGGACTGAGGAGAAAGGAACGTAGGAAAGAAAGGACTGAGGAAAAAGAATCGTAGGAAAGAAAGGACTGAGGAAAAAGGAACGTAGGAAAGAAAGGACTGAGGAAAAAGGAACGTAGGAAAGAAAGGACTGAGGAAAAAGGAACGTAGGAAAGAAAGGACTGGGGGAAAAGGAACGTAGGAAAGAAAGGACTGAGGAAAAAGGAACGTAGGAAAGAAGAATCTAAGAAAAAAGGTGAAGAAAAATAATAAACATGGGATGGAATGAAAACGAAAGAAAGAGAAGTAGGAAAAACTGAAGAAAGGAAGACGAGATGTTGAGAGGAAACAGAAAGTTAAAGAGGGAGAGAAATGTCGAAATAAGTGAAATGAACAATTGGAAGAAGCAATATTGGAAGGAAGACAGGAAATGTGATAGAATCAGGTCGTCACATGCGTACGTGATGGATGTAAATATATTTTATTTGGGTTGTGATTCTCTTTGCCAAGTTACTTCGCTAATGATGCCCCTTCGGCGGTTTTCCCTTTCTAATTATCGCTGTATCAGTACGTGCGGACTTCTGGTGACGCAGTTCATAATATTTTACGTCAAAACATTTTTTTCTTCATCACTTTTACGAAGAGCTTTGGTTTCTTTTCCTTAGCAAGGGTAGCAGCTTGTGTTGGCGTTGGGTATTCATCAAGAATAGCGTGAACATACAGCTCGCATGACACGTTGGAAATATTTCCATGTAATGAATTAGCATGTCTGCAAATTCTTGTATGGCAGTGATCAGATCTTAGACGTGTGCTTTGCTTCCCAGAGGATCTGTGTGACGTTATTTATTCGCAATTTTAGGTAGTTTTAGTGCTCAAAATATTGAAAATGTTAAGTCCTCAGGTTCAAGAAACTTTGTAAATACGCGTTTATATAATATAGATTTAAACTACTCACAAGGAGAGGACACGCTCTGTATATCACCGAATGGAATAAGATTGTGTGAGATGAAAGTACAAGATGTACTGTTTAAAGTCATACCTGGTATGGGTGGCCAATGACCCCTCGTTTTGGAAATATTGGCTATTGTTTGTGACATACTTCCGTTAGGTGCCCAATAGGGAAGCACTAGACTGTGTAACAGCGTAGCCCATATGGTTGGATGCTGAGTTGTTATCCAGGCAACTTGAGTTCGAATCTTAAAGGATAAACAATGAAATACTGCTCACGTAGGAAGGTAAGAAGTGTCACTGGCGTCTGTTCTATTTCTGTAGCAGCTATTCCATTTCATTTTGTACCCGATTCATTATGATGTCATAAAAACACACAAAACATACATATTTCCTGCACCATGGACAGCAAACGAAAGAAGGTTGCCCACAGTCACACACATTTTTCCGCACTTCTGCTGCGAAACAGATAATTATCCTTCACATTCACAAACACTTCTCGTTCGTTTATCAATTTTGATGCATACCACGCATATTTCAACATGGCTTTGAATATGGGAGCTGACAACTGAAAGTGAATAAAAATAGAAATAATAATAATAATAATAATAATAATAATAATAATAATAATATCAAGCTTTAAAAAATGAAAAGGCATTAGGATTCGAACTCAGGTTGTCTGGATAACAACTCAGCACCCAACCATATGGGCTACGCCGTTACACAGCCTAATGCTTCCCTATTGAGCACCTAACGGAAGTATGTCACACACAATAGCCAATATTTCCAAAACGAGGGGTCATTGGCCACCCATACCAGGTATGACTTTAAACAGTACGTCTTGTACTTTCATCTCACACAATCTTATTCCATTCGGTGATATGCAGAGCGTGTCCTCTCCTTGTCAGTTTAGAAACGTGACTAGTCATTAGGGTCAGATAAAAGAAGTCTGATCAGTAACTTTTGCCCTCCGTTATACAACAATATTTGAATTGGGCACCATTCGGTGCCAATGTTCCAGTCTGTCACGAAAATTGTCTAATGCCTTTAGCATATTAATTAGGCTTATGAGGCGAATCTAAGGATCGGTGTATTGGACAAAATGTGTAGTGGAATTTAATTATGCTTTATAATTCAATTTTTAATTTATGAAAGACCATGTTTTAAGATTGAGAGGAGTCTAATATTTGTCTACATTTTGACTCAACGTGAATAGCATAGCCAATGGTCTTGTGAACAACAGAGTAACACACTACTGCTTCAGCGTAAATCAGGAAAAATAAACAATGACTCTATATTCTCCTTTAAAAAAAGTTAGACCCGCAAAACATTTTTTTGGGGGGGGGGAAACTTTGGCACCTACAGAAAAATATTATTTTACTTTTACTTCAGTTATTTATTTTCATTTTGCAGGTAGTTTTAACCGACAAGCAGAAATACAATTGGAATGAATGGGACCGTCAATTGCTTATCATACAATATAATGTTACTATGTTAACATTTTATTGATGAACGTTTTCGGCATACTATACCATCATCAGATCTTGAAAAGTTGTCTTTTATACATACTTAATATTATACCACATTGGTTAAATGCAATATATAAATAACATACAACGAAATCATAATTACACTCGTTTTATAGGCGAACTTATGATTAATGTGTCCTCAATCAGCTGTTAATTGGACAATGTTGTTATTTCATAGTATGTTAAAACACAAAACAGTAATTGAGTAAAACAAATCTATAAAATATTAAAGCATTAAAAACATTAAAAGTTGACACTTGATATAATTCTTTATAGAACAGATGTCATTTTCGTCGTTCGTTTTTTGTTTACATGTTGTGATGAAACAAGTTAGAAACAATTAGATAGCTTTGTTAGATGGTTGATTGTTTGACTATTACATCAAGTGTTGCAACGTTTACTAGCATTAACAATCATGCTATACCATAGTATTTTTTGGCATTTTATATAATTTACACCCTGTATTAGATGCAGCAGCCACCGGCGTAGCTCAGACGGCTAAGGCGCTTGCCTGCCAATCCGAAGTTGCGCTCGAGTTCGATTCCCGTTTGGGCTGATTACCTGTTGGGTTTTTTTTCCTAGGTTTTCCCCAACCGTAACGCGAATGTCAGGTAATCTATAGTGAATTCCCGGCCTCATCTCGCCAAATACCATCTCGCTATCACCAATTTCATCGGCGCTAAATAATCCCCCAGTTGATACAGCGTCGTTAAGTAACCAAGTTAAAAAGATGCAGCAGGACGTAGTACGTGAATTGCTAACAGATGCCGCCGATCTGAGAAGGCGGCAGAATATGATTAGGGAGACGGAGGGGCTTTCCTGTCTACGCGAACTCGTCAGAACTAGATGTTGGATCTGAATCGATAAGGTGGCACCAAGCAGTCAATCACGTACGCCAGTGATGTCAAAGCAAGCGCATTTTTCTGACCTTGACGTCGTGCGCGGGCATCAAGCGCTAGGTATGCTAGGGGGAATAAGCAGCCTGTTGGATTAAGAAAACAGTGGTGCACAAACTTCAAACGGAACGTGAAATTTTATGTCGTTATTTTTATATGGCTTCTTTCTGTTTGTTATTTCCTATATTGTCTGTAAAACAAAACTACTAAAACCTATTTCTTAGCCTAATATTGCAGTTGTGTTTTAAACGTTAATAACATAATAAAGAGTAAAGAAGGAATATTCACACAAATTCCATAATAATTACAACTATACTGTACTAAGTGAATTAAACACATCATTCATAAAGAAAGTGTTATCCCAAAGAAAGACACTGAATATGACATATAAGTTGAAATTGATATTGATGGTATCTTTAGCCTTGTAAAAGTAATCAAAAGAATTTTATAGTACAAAGCAAAGTTGTCTCGTTATATGTTTTAATTGTAACTAATATTAAAAAATAGAGCTCTTATCGCATTATGCTTTTAGGTGATATTGGTGCGCAACTTTCTGTTATCAGAATATTAAATTATCTCGAAACCTGCTGAAGCTATAGAGCTGACGTTTTACCAACACATAGGCACATATCTTTTGTTTGTGATGTAACAGTAGGCTAGTTGCTTTGTTAATTCATTTCCTTAAAAACATTTTTCATGTGAATATTTTCAAACATTTTAATACACTATCTTCAGTAATACGTATTTACGATATATTAGATTTACGAAAACATTGTTTTAGTACCTGTAAGGCTACTAAACAAACATATCTGAAAATTTCACTTTTCTGTAAAAAAGTTGAGAAAATACTCCTTTTGAATAAAAAAGCAAACTTGTGAAAATTGAGCATTAAAATTAAAACTTACATTCTTATAATGCACTTATACTTCTCAGGCAAATCTAAAAATTACCATGGATACAGTTTTAATAAGTTCTCTTCCCTTTATCCCTGAATCAGTGCTGGCCATCCCTGAATATAGCACGACCAAGCGGCATATACTACCTCTTTCGTCTGTCTCTTTCCTTTCCGCTGTAAAGCGCTCAGGCTCTGCTGGGCTCTAAAGCGCGCGCTTGCTCCTATGGGCATCAGTTGACATCACTGACGTACGCACAGGAATGCGGTCCTAAGGAATACAACAATCATCGCATAATATGAGGTTGCACAATAAGCCTCAGACTGGGGTGTCAGCCTTCTGACCCCCCTCCGAAAAAAGTCCCAAACGTTTTGCTATGTTAAGTCGAAGCGGAAATTTTTCTTGTAGTGACACTGACCGTGAAGTTTTGCCGGAATGAACTCAGCGCTGAGTGCAGGTCTGTTAGGGTGTTGTGGGGCAGCGTGTACCTCGGATATGATGCGCTCAATTGTCTGTGGCCGAGTTGAGGTAGCATCGGTGAATCCGTCCAATTTGAGGGGCGAGTCACAGGTGCGAGGGTGAGAACACAATAGAGGGTTGCAACTGAGTCCCGCCCTTGAGTGCTACTTCGTGTGCCACGAGTCAGGGGTTCGATGTGCCACTCAAGTATTCATTCAGTCATAGTTTTCACTGCAAATCCAGAATTCTCCAGTCTTTCCTATTTTCTGCCCCACTCTTAGTCTCCGCATATGATCCATCTATCTTAATGTCGTCTATCATCTGATATCTTCTTCTGTCCCGAACTCTTCTCCCGTTCACCATTCCTTCAGTAGGCAGTTTCTTCTCAACCAGTGACCCAACAAATTTCTTTTCCTCTTCCTGATCAGTTTCAGCTTCATTCTTTCTTCACCCTCTCTTTCCAACACAGCTTTCTTTCTTATTCTGTCTGTCCATTTCACACGCTCTATTCTTCTCCATAACCACATTTCAAATGCTTCTATTCGCTTCTCTTTACTTCGTCGTAATGCCCATGTTTCTGTCCCATACAATGTCACACTCCACACAAAGCACTTTGCTAGTCTCTTCCTTAGTTCTTTCTCCAGAGATCTGCAGAAGATGTTCCTTTTTCTATTAAAAGCTTCCTTTGCCATTGCTATCCTCCTTTTGACTTCCTGGCAGCAGCTGATGCAGTAGGCTATAAATTTATTTTGTGTTTTGCTCAAATTTTACGTAAAGAATGAGACAGTAAAAACAAATTATTTCAATAATTAAAATGCAAGCTGCCAAAACGTGCACATCTGTAATCGGTAAATGTAGTCTGTAGTCTGTAAATGCATCACCGGTCCCATACACTGGCCGAAATTTCTCGAGAAAATTCCTTCGCCTATGAGGACTCGAATCAGCGCGCATTCCATAACATGAGTCCAGAGAGAATACGTAGACTATGACGCCACGCCACGGCGCAGGACAAGGTATCCTTTAGACAGTATAATTCTGCAGTGGTTGGGAAAAGTGGCACAAGTCAAAAATGTTAATTTTACAGGAGAAGAAAAAAACTGTCTTCACACTGGTTTATGTCGATTTGATTTTCTTCTGTATGAATTATTATAATGGGAGAAATTCTTATGTGTCTTTACCCAAGCGAGCAGATGTTCCGTAAGTTATCAATAAACTAATAAACATTTTTTGTGGAAATTGACTTATGCCACTTTTCTCAAGCATTGCAGAATTAAGAATAAAAATACCTACTTTATATGAAGACGTTGTAAAAAGATTTTTTTTTTTTTTTTTTTTTTTGCAGAAAGTACTGGAGTTAAACCACAATTATTTCGAGGCATCTTATCAAACATTAACTAGATCTACACTTCCGTCGGCCTTGGTAGCGTAGTCGGTATAGCGCTGGCCTTCTGTCCTCGAGATTGCTGATTCGATCCCATCCCAGGTCGGTGGCATTTAAGTGTTCTTAAATGTGACAGGCTCATGTTAGTAGATTTACTGGCTTGTAAAAGAACTGCGGGACAAAATTCCGGCACATCCGGCGACGCTGATGTAACCTCGGTAGTTGCGAGGGTTGTTAAATAAACCATAATTAAACACTTCCTCGTTATCATAAAACACATTTGGACATCCTTAGCACTCCCAGCTCTCTGCGTTCTATTAAATTGACTTCTAGTCGTTCAAAATTTATCTTGTAGCTATACAAACCTTAGCCTACTTATACAGAGTTCTGAGTTGTGCGTTATTTAAATAATTGTTCTTCAGCAACGTGAAATCCAGGTTTTATTGTATTATTAACTCACATTTTTTTTATTAAAAACTATAATATCATTAATAAAATATGATTAACTTCTTACTAATAATATTAGTACAACAATTTTATGAAGCAAATCCCAGCCTAGTGACGCGGTGTAGGAACTAGCGATGTCACTTATTGTCAGGAAAAGTTACGTCACCATGGAAATGTGTGTAGTTACGGCACTAAACTTACTTACTTACTTACTTAATGGCTTTTAAGGAACCCGGAAGTTCTTCGCTGCCCTCACATAAGCCCGCCATTGGTCCCTATCCTGAGCAAGATCAATCCATTCTCTATCATCATATCCCACATCCCTCAAATCCATTTTAATATTAACTTCCCACCTACGTCTCGCCTCCCTAAAGGTCTTTTTCCCTCCGGCCTCCCAACTAACACTCTATATGCATTTCTGGATTCGCCCATACGTGCTACATGCCCTGCCCATCTCAAACGTCTGGATTTAATGGTCCTAATTATGACGGGTGAAGAATACAATGCGTGCAATTCTGTGTTGTGTAACTTTCTCCATTCTCCTGTAACTTCATCCCTCTTAACCCCAAATATTTTCCTAAGCCCCTTATTATCAAACACCTTTAACCTATGTTCCTCTCTCAAAGTGAGAGTCCAAGTTTCACAGCCATAAAGAACAACTGGTAATATAACTGTTTTATAAATTCTAACTTTTAGATTTTTTGACAGCAGACTGGATGATAAAAGCTTCTCAACCGAATAATAACAGGCATTTTCCATACTTATTCCGTGTTTAATTTCCTCTCAAGTATCATTTATATTCGTTACTGTTGCTCCAAGATATTTGAACTTATCCACCTCTTCAAAAGATAAATTTCCAATTTTTATATTTCCATTTCGTACAATATTCTCGTCACGAGACATAATCATATACTTTGTCTTTTCGGGATTTACTTCCAACCCTATCTCTTTACTTGCTTCCAGTAAAATTCCCGTGTTTTCCCTAATCGTTTGTGGATTTTCTCCTAACATATTCACGTCATCCGCATAGACAAGCAGCTGATGTAACCCGTTCAATTCCAAACCCTCTCTGTTATTATGGACTTTTCTAATGGCATACTCTAGAGCAAAGTTAAAAAGTAAAGGTGATAGGTTACGGCACTAAAACTGTTGAAAAACTAAATAAAATATATGTATATAAATATTTGGAAATATTGATTGCGGGTTTAGAAATGTCGACGGCCACAGTGAAGCGTTGCCAGATTGGGGACTTAAGTGGTCAGCCGAGGGGAGCGTTGCTAGGAGGGGGTCGCCATAACCTCGCCGTGGTGAAAAGCCATTCAGCGAGTAATGGATAATGTTTTAATATTTTATATTGCAGGGTTGGGAAGGAACAAATGACAAGGGGAGAGCGTGATAATGTTGATAAGTTACGTTTATGTTTGTGTGTGTTTCAGGAAGTGGTCTGGCCACAGACGTCAAACGTCCGATGTGGTCGCAGATGTCTTCCACCAGCCGTAACGCTGATGTCGCCGTATCAAGTCCAGGAAGACTATGAAAGTTGAGAGGACAACGCTGGAAAAGATGCAGCGCATTTTGATACAAGTTTTTAGAAGTTTTTCGAAGACGTAATTGTAGAATGTACTGGTTTTGTGAGAAAACTCAGCGCAGTGTGAGACGAACTGTTTACCAAATTTAATTCTGTTTCAAAGCATTCATTTCCGATCAAGATTTCTGAAAAACTTTTTTCATCGTCCTGATGGTATACTTCGTATTTGTTTCCTTTATAACTGAGATGTATAGGTTCGAACTGAGCCTAAGACCTAATGATGTAGCTCTCGTTAACTTCTTTAGAGCTGAGGTACACGGCTTAAACTGAGTCTTGGCCCTGATGGTGTAGTCCCCATTAGATTCCTTTAGAACTGAGGTACGCAGGTTCGAACTGAGCCTAATGGTGTAGTCCTTGTTGGTTTCCTTTAGAACTTTAGTACACAGTTCAAATTGAGCCTAAAAATAATGTATAGTTGTCATTAGTTTCCTTTAGAACTGAGGTACACAGGTTTAAACTAAGGCCCGATGAAGTAGTTCTCGTTAGTTTCCTTCAGAACTGAGGTACACAGGTTTAAACTGAGTCTAAGGCCTGATGAATAGTTCTCGTTAGTTTCCTTTAGAACTGAGGTACACAGGTTTAAACTGAGTCTAAGGCCTGATGAATAGTTCTCGTTAGTTTCCTTTAGAACTGAGGTACACAGGTTTAAACTGAGTCTAAGGCCCGATGAAGTAGTTCTCGTTAGTTTCCTTTAGAACTGAGGTACACAGGTTTAAACTGAGTCTAAGGCCTGATGAAGTAGTTCTCGTTAGTTTCCTTTAGAACTGAGGTACACAGGTTTAAACTGAGTCTAAGGCCTGATGAAGTAGTTCTCGTTAGTTTCCTTTAGAACTGAGGTACACAGGTTTAAACGGAATCTAAGGCCAGATGAAGTAGTTGTCGTTAGTTTCCTTTAGAACTGAAGAACACGAGTTTAAACTGAGTCTAAGGCCTGATGAAGTAATTCTCGTTAGTTTCCTTTCGAACTGAGGTACACAGGTTTAAACTGAGTCTAAGGCCTGATGAAGTAGTTCTCGTTAGTTTCCTTTAGAACTGAGGTACACAGGTTTAAACTGAGTCTAAGGCCAGATGAAGTAGTTGTCGTTAGTTTCCTTTAGAACTGAGGTACACAGGTTTAAACTGAGTCTAAGGCCAGATGAAGTAGTTGTCGTTAGTTTCCTTTCGAACTGAGGTACACAGGTTTAAACTGAGTCTAAGGCCTGATGAAGTAGTTCTCGTTAGTTTCCTTTAGAACTGAGGTACACAGGTTTAAACTGAGTCTAAGGCCTGATGAAGTAGTTCTCGTTAGTTTCCTTTAGAACTGAGGTACACAGGTTTAAACTGAGTCTAAGGCCAGATGAAGTAGTTGTCGTTAGTTTCCTTTCGAACTGAGGTACACAGGTTTAAACTGAGTCTAAGGCCTGATGAAGTAGTTCTCGTTAGTTTCCTTTAGAACTGAGGTACACAGGTTTAAACTGAGTCTAAGGCCAGATGAAGTAGTTGTCGTTAGTTTCCTTTCGAACTGAGGTACACAGGTTTAAACTGAGTCTAAGGCCTGATGAAGTAGTTCTCGTTAGTTTCCTTTAGAACTGAGGTACACAGGTTTAAACTGAGTCTAAGGCCTGATGAAGTAGTTCTCGTTAGTTTCCTTTAGAACTGAGGTACACAGGTTTAAACTGAGTCTAAGGCCTGATGAAGTAGTTCTCGTTAGTTTCCTTTAGAACTGAGGTACACAGGTTTAAACTGAATCTAAGGCCAGATGAAGTAGTTGTCGTTAGTTTCCTTTAGAACTGAGGTACACAGGTTTAAACTGAATCTAAGGCCTGATGAAGTAGTTCTCGTTAGTTTCCTTTAGAACTGAGGTACACAGGTTTAAACTGAATCTAAGGCCTGATGAAGTAGTTCTCGTTAGTTTCCTTTAGAACTGAGGTACACAGGTTTAAACTGAATCTAAGGCCTGATGAAGTAGTTCTCGTTAGTTTCCTTTAGAACTGAGGTACACAGGTTTAAACTGAATCTAAGGCCTGATGAAGTAGTTCTCGTTAGTTTCCTTTAGAACTGAGGTACACAGGTTTAAACTGAGTCTAAGGCCTGATGAAGTAGTTCTCGTTAGTTTCCTTTAGAACTGAGGTACACAGGTTTAAACTGAATCTAAGGCCAGATGAAGTAGTTGTCGTTAGTTTCCTTTAGAACTGAGGTACACAGGTTTAAACTGAATCTAAGGCCTGATGAAGTAGTTCTCGTTAGTTTCCTTTAGAACTGAGGTACACAGGTTTAAACTGAATCTAAGGCCTGATGAAGTAGTTCTCGTTAGTTTCCTTTAGAACTGAGGTACACAGGTTTAAAACTGAATCTAAGGCCTGATGAAGTAGTTCTCGTTAGTTTCCTTTAGAACTGAGGTACACAGGTATAAACTGAGTCTAAGGCCAGATGAAGTAGTTCTCGTTAGTTTCCTTTAGAACTGAGGTACACAGGTTTAAACTGAGTCTAAGGCCTGATGAAGTAGTACTCGTTAGATTCCTTTAGAACTGAGGTACACAGGTTTAAACTGAGTCTAAGGCCTGATGAAGTAGTTCTCGTTAGTTTCCTTTAGAACTGAGGTACACAGGTTTAAACTGAGTCTAAGGCCTGATGAATAGTTCTCGTTAGTTTCCTTTAGAACTGAGGTACACAGGTTTAAACTGAATCTAAGGCGTGATAGTTTAGTCCTCATAATAATAATAATAATAATAATAATAATAATAATAATAATAATAATAATAATAATACAATGAAATGTCGTTTTAACGATTTCGTAGGGACCCTGTCATCATTTTCGATATACAGAAAGTTTGTTACACTGTAATATTCACTAATGCTTCTTTATACAGAAATGTTATAACTGTATGTTTTAGTTTGAGAAAAAGTCTGTATTTTTTTTTCTAAACTGAACATTTTACAATTGATTCTTCTAGATAATTTACTATAACACTTGCACTTTTTGTCACATCGTCTAGTAAATTGTTTTGTCCGGCCAAAAATAGTCAGAAATCATTGGTAAATTTACAGCTTCGGCAAGAGACTTTATTCCACTATCATTGTCACTACATACAGATTATTCATCACTTTCACTCACACCTTCTTGATGCTTTACACTACCGACAATGTCCTTTTCTGTAACCGTCTTTTCAACAGTCACTGCACTGTCGATATCGATTAAATCTTCTGGTTTCATGTCTGTAGGTGTGTTATTCTTCTCACATATCTGTCTCCAGAATTCTAGGTCCAACTCTTCAATGTCATCGACATGCTCTTCTTTTTCTTCTTCAATCATTGACAAATTCCGACTTCCGCCAGCAATTAGTTTACTATAATCGTTGAGGGCAAGCTTCTCCATGCTGAAGTGAACTTTAATGGTTTCTATAATTGATATGTTGGTGTTACCAATTCGTTGTAATGATCATATGTATCATGAAGGAGAAATTTTCGTTGTAGTGAAATTTTCGTTATATTGACGTTCTTACAATTGAAGTAATTTGAATTGAAACCTTATGCAGGTAAGGAAGGGAATACAATTTTTTTCGTTGTACTGACAAATTCGTTAAATTGGCGTTCGTTGAAACAACATTTGACTGTAGTAGTAGTAGTAGTAGTAGTAGTAGTAGTAGTAGTAGTAGTAGTAGTAGTAATAATAATAATAATAATAATAATAATAATAATAATTTAATATGGCAGAGCTAAGGGCAGAAGGGCTTTTCTTCCGCACAGCCAGACTCTAATTCTATGACCTACGTTATTTTCTACGTTATCAGTTTATTGATTGTTACTTTTATTTTTTATCCTTGGCACGACAACCCATGAAGAGCCTAAGCTTACCAACCGATTGCTGGCCTCATGCCCACATCCTAAGCAGAGATGAACTATCATCCAATCAGAACGGAGGTCTCGTGTGGTTGAAATAATGACTCCCCAGCCGTTACAGCTGGTTTCCGTAACTGGATTTCGCTACTTGTGTAGCTTCCAAAATTCAATGCTGGGTGAGCACCGGTTCCATACACTGGTCGAGATTTCATATGAACATTTTTTCCACTCGAGAACTCGAACCAGCGCGCATTCTGTAACGCGAGTCCAGGAGTTCTCAAACTTTTTGAGACCGCGCCGCCCTTTACATGTGTCAGATTTTCCGTGCGACGTTCTTGTACCCAAAATTAAAAAAATTCCCAAATTAGATTTGGTGGTATTTAAAAAAATAGTCACTTAGCCTGCCTCACCAGCTCGTAAAAATACGAAATTTGAATTAAATAAATATCTACACGTAGTGAAAACTTTCATGTGATGCTTCACTATACATTATAAATTATTTTAGTTTTGCCTTATAGCTGCGACGCCCCAAACAGAAATCGAAGACGCACCAGGGCGTCGCGACGCACAGTTTGAGAACCCCTGTCTTAGACCATTATATGGAGCAACGTGGTCCGGCACCTGTTGCAAGTGCTTCTTATGGCCGGTTTTCCAAGTATTGTTAGAAAATTTAACGACTTTTAAACTATAAACAGTTTGTTAATTAATAAAATTGTATGTTTTCAACACCAGTTTGGTTTAAACAGATTGTTAATTTTAAATGTAGGATTTCGGGCAGTTAACTCGTTTAACAGTTAGTTAAATATGTCCGATGTCTCCACAGCTGTTCGAACAGAAGTTGCGAAATTAATATTTTGTGTCTGTCTGTAAGGAATGTTTAGCATATGACTGGTAATATAACATTTAAAAAACACTTCGGACTGTTTAAATACATCAGTGTTATTTTATTTCTTTCGTATTTCGTATCCATAATAACAATGAGGCAATATAACCTTACTTTGTAATTATTACTCAGCATGTCACTTAAAACTTTCATTTGTCAACTGTTTGTTTATGGAGCGTGGCCTACTATAACTGGTTGTCATTTTATGCAAGTTTCATGACTCACTCTATAATATAGAATTTAAAGATTAATTTTAGCCAATAAAAAATTGTCTTAAATGTGTAAAATCATTACCAACTGCTGTTGAGTGGTTAAAATAGTGCTAACAGACGTTATAGTTAAGTGTTGGTTATCTTAAACAAAATTATGTTGAACAAATGGAAAATACATTAACAAAGCTTTAAAAATTAACAGCCTGTTAATTTAACATTCGTTTAGCAAAATTAAACATTACTTGGGCAATCTGGCCTATACGCAGTTCAACTTAATAAAGTTTTAGGATATACGAGTATACCGGGTAATTCACTAAAAGTGTGCAAAATTGAACACGAAACAAAGAATGTTCTATTAAACATTTGAGATAGGAAACTTGGAATCTACAAAACCAGTGAGTTTCGTTGTAAATATCTGGGTCGGCATTGTAGGCTACAAGACCATCTCATTGGGCCATATCTCCTACCTGCCCGTCTGAATGTTCACATATACTCATGTACTTTCGGTTCGTGCAAAGAGTTTTACTTGAGTTGTAGGACGTGCTCTTTCGCTGTCAGTGAGACGATGTGACTGCAGCACGAAGGAGCACCGCCTCATTTAAGTGTAGATGTCCGTAACCATCTTAATGATACATTTCCTGATCGCTGGATTGGAAGTGGAGGTCTTATTTTATGCCCTGCGAGGTCACCCGACATGAATCCATTCATTATTTCCTATTGTGATATCTAATATCACTTGTTTATAGGAATTCAGCAAACACGAATGTGGAATTGGTTGCCAGGATTTTAGTCGCCTGTGATGTGATTAAAACACGCCAGGGATATTTGAAAGGATGCGGCAGAATCTCGTACGCCATGTCTTGCTTGCGTTGAGGTTGGTGACCGTCACTTTGAGGTACAAAGTGGTATGTTGTTAACTCTAGTTTATAAATGATATGACAATAATTTGAAATTGTAAATAATCCATGTAAATGTGAATAATGAGAGGGCGTAGTATAGAAATACTAAACGATAGCGATAGAAATGTTTAGGTCCTTATTATCTTAATCTGACTTAAGATCCCAAGTTCTCTATGTCATAATGTTCAGTGGAGCATTCCCTATGTTTAGTTTATTTTTTGCACTCTTTTGCTTAATCACCCTGTCCATAAAATCAAGAATAAATAACTAAGAAATAAACAGATTAGACACTTTTTCAATAAGTGATAAAATAGAACTACAGAAATAATTGGATAGGTCATTGGGTAATACTAGAATTCCTAAAACGGTGATGTTACGCAAGTCCAAAGACGAAAGATGTCCTGGACGTTCAAGACAGAGATGGGACGAGGTCGGATGAGGTCTTAAGGTGTAATCCATCTAATAAAGAAAAATTCATCATTGATAGTTACATAGATACCAATAATGGTATTCTGTCTGTATTATAAGGCACCGAACCCATAATATTATAATATCATTTCAGCGTTTCAAACCCTTTTAAGTTAGAAGAACATAGATGATTCCATTGCTTTGATTGATTTTGTGTATCAGTGTCTAATAATAATAAATGAGGGGATCGGGCGTAAAAAATGGTAACTGACATTATGGTTAAAAATGAGATATGTAGCGTATAATGTGGTATTTTACATTCTGCGTCTAATACAGTAGTTAGTTTTCCAACATCTCAACAGATGGCAGAGATGTACAGATTTTACTTTCCTGATAACTATACAAACTGTGCATGTATAAAAGTTTGTCTGTCTATAACTTCAAAACAGTAAAACGTCACTTACCATATTTTACTCCCGAACCCCTCAAATAATAAAACCCATGTTTTTTGCATATTAACATCTCCCCAAACACTTTTTTTCCATCTGTCTATAAACACTGGACAGTCTTAAGGTAAAAAAAACCCTAACCTTATCCCGCATATGATTAGTATCCAATATAAGAGTTAGGGACTCACCCAGGATAAACTAATATAGCTACTGACTATAGGTAAATAGGGGTAGGTAACGTAAAAGACTAAATACTGTTAGACATCATCTGTGGTGGACTAAAACTTAATAAACTGAGACTCGAAATTAATATCAGACAATCTGACATGACGAAGATATTAAGTATATCATGTAAGAAGCCTCATTTTTTACCCTTTTGAGAAGGATATCAATAAGCCAATAACGTTAACGAAGAAAAGAAGTCTATTAACAATCCGTATAGGGCCTACTCCTCACTTTAGTGAGAAATACAAAATTAATGTTGATACATGGGAAGTGAAAGGACTTCTTTTTGGCGCTAGGGGAACTTCATTTAAGTTAACCAAAACCATTCTCCTTTCTCTTAAATTTTCTAATGAGGACATTAACAAAATTTGTCTGATGGTATTTAGAGATTCATTATCCATTTTACACAATCACTTGTATAACAGTACATAATATTATTTACTTCGTTTCAATTATTTTACATTATATATTTTTATCTCATTATTCTTCAAAATCAAAATGTACTTTATTTTTAAGTTTATCATTGTTTTGTATTCTCTCTGCAAATGATATTGTACTTTATTTTTAAGTTAACCTCTGCTTTGTATTCTGGATCCTAGTGGTCAGCCGTAGATGTCTGCCAGATGTCCCAATTGTGGAATTAAAGTTGAAGTTAGATCCTACCTTCGTAAGATCACGATATTACATTGGAAGAAACGTGAAACAAAACTACTTAGACTATGACTTTGATGATAAGTGTGATGATTCAGTCAAACTTGGATTTGTTTCTATAATATCATTATCATTACGTCATACTCTTCCTTCCGTTAATTGAGAGCCGGTCGAGACCGATACAGAAAACGAATCGATAAATATTTTGTGCTCAAAATCAACTTTTAAAAAGAAAAATTGTTATTATAATAATATAGACTAGCCGTACCCGTGCGCTCCGCTGCACACGTTAGAAATAAATATAAAGTAATTACATAATTAAAATAGGACATTTGATCCAGGGAACATTCGTGTTTGATAGAAGGATAAATCTTTTAATATGTTACTTAATTTAAATTGTATTTAAAATATTAAAATGCGATCATTTTGATCCAGAGACACTCATTTGGTGCAATGACAATTCCTTTAACATGTTTATTGTTATTACCAATTATTTTTGGAAAAGCGAAAATTAACAGAAAAATTTTGGCTACAGATTTATTATTATATTATATTATATTATATTATATTATATTATATTATATTATATTATATTATATTATGAAGAAGTGTGTTGATAACGGATGTACTCGAATTAGAAAGTTTTTAATTTGTTGTGGGAGCTCTTGAATCTCAGGAGGAACAACTTTTACAACAGCGCAACATAATCTGCTTGCTCATTACCCAATTTCTTTGCATTGCATTTATTGCATATGTATTTTATGTATTTTAACACGATTCAATTGAGCATAGTTAAAATTTGAATTATAAAATAATGGATTGCTAAGCTAATGTACTATTACTGCATACTAAATCAATACACTCTCGTTGTTCGTTAATTCTCTGAGATAAAAATGAATATGTTCATAAACATTATTATAAGAAATACAGGAAATGAATATACAGAATAACCTATCAAGTTTTCTGTGCATAAGAAGCTATTTTAATCTTACCTGTCCTCAATTCACTCACAAGTTACTGTAATAACATTATAGCATTATGTCCATCCAGAGAAACTACACTTTCCAATGATGAAATAATGATTAATTATACAAATCGGTTAATTTAGCTTCCGATATTACCATAAAAATACAGAAAAATTGTCTGTAGGCTATGTTTCATAGCTTCCGATTGTTGTGTCCAAGGCCCCTTATAGACGAAGTCATTTGTTTTTTAATTCAATACACCGCCTTAGATGGCAGTTATTTTAATTTTAAAATTCATTTATCTCATTAAATATCAGTCCTATCAAAATTTTTCAGAGAATAACACTTATCAGAAATCATTTTTAAACAAACTTTTGTTATGTAACATACTTCAAAAAAATCAATAATAAGCGAGATATTTCGATTTATTTAATTCAGGCCCCCTTGTAACCCCACTTTTAAATAACGTATTTTGAATGCCATATAGCCTATAATGTAAGTTACAACGAACTTAATTTATATTCCAATTTTCATCGAAATCGGTTCAGCTATTATCGCGTGAAAAGGTAACAAACATACAGACAGACATACAAACAAAAATTTCAATAAAGCGATTTTCGGTTTCAGGGTGGTTAATTATATATGTTAGGACCAATTATTTTTGGAAAATCGAAAATTATCTGAAAAGTTCGGCTACAGATTTATTATTAGTATAGATTATCTGAAAACAAATGACTGAAGAAGAGCACACGTTACATAAAATGGAATTACGTGATAATGATGATATAATTTGTAGTGTATAGATTGCATACCGCAAGCAATGAAACATAAATAGGATTTCATAATTGTAACTGCAAACAAGCAGCATTCTAAAATGAAGTCCATGCCATTTAATGCGAAGTACAGAGCCCGGATGTTTAGGTATTTATAACAGTTAAAGTAAGCAGGCAAAAAGCTTTGAAAAAGGCATTATAAATTTTAAAAAAGCATAACATAATTCTAGAAATAAATTTAAATTATATCAACATAACTCACATATTTACTTCGTAGATGACACATGTTGACTTATAAAATACTTTTTTTTCGTGATTAACTGTCTTTTCACAAACCTTACATAACAAAACTGTTCCATCTGTTGAAAACACATGGGCACCGAATTCACTAACGTAAGCATGAAGTTTACTTTTCAATGGTTTACTGAATTTAGGCGTTGTAGCTAAACGATCTTACACCTTCTGTCACCCAACAATAACTGACTGTCAGTGTTGCCAACTCAGTTTTTAAAAACCCGCTATGAAACAGTGGAGAAACCGCTAAATTGCTATTTGTCTATGTATAAATCCCTATATCAGCAGTAAAAATTTAATACATTTCCCCCGCTAAACTAACACTGAAAAACGCCAGATCTAGCGGGAAAATCGCTAAATTGGCAACACTGCTGACTGTTCCTCACTCAAATTTCTTTCTCATACAATAAGAAACACGTGTAGCACAAAATTGTAACAGTAAGATTTGAAAATATGAAAGCAAACAATTGAAAATGCTACGTGACAACTTCTATGAGAATGAGCTTAATATTTAAAATTATAAAGCTGATTGTTGGTATCGTGAAGACATGACAATATTATATTTGTAACTGTGGATTGTCGATCACTATTCATATTACACCAATTCTATTAAAAATACCATTATTAGCAGATTAAGCACCGAAATATATAACTTTTATTTACTATTGTTAGTAAAGTTAGTCATTCCTTTAAATATTTAAATTGCATTTACATTACATTATAGTTAATTAGAAAATTGCTCTTTAAAATGACAAAAAGGCATTTCTTAGTAAGAAACATCTTAAAAAGGCAAAATAGGCAAAATAGAAATTGGCCCTATCACTTTGATTTACTCCAAATCACATTTATATCTATGCAAATAATGATTTATTTCCACCCAGTAAAAAAGGCATTTTGCCAAACATCCTGACTCTAGCGATGACTTTAACTTCAATTTGTCCTCTGATGTCCGCCTTTGTATGAAGAGCAGCAGCTGCAGCAAGTCTGACAAGCCCATTTTGAACCATATGCTTACAAATATTTAAGTTCGCAGATTTGTTTATTGGCCTTGACTATGTTGTAGCTATATTCATTCATTGTTATTCTTACGAGATTAAAACATAAATTGAAGAGAAAACAATTCAGTTTACATCTGCCGCAGACATTATTGTTTTCAGCTGCCAACAGCTTTTCGTTCCTGGTAATTCACTTTCATTTGCCGACAGCTGTGAATGAAATTGGACTGTTAATTGCTACAATTCCTTTTTTGCCGCAGAACTTGCAAGAAGGTCACGGAATATTCTATAAACTAAATTAAAACTGAATCATATAAATTAAATACAAACATATATGAACACAGAAAAGCAGAGAGAATGCAAATTAATGTAATGTAATTGAAGTTCTTTTTTTAAGTTTTCTGCATTAATATAATAGAGCACTCTAATGTAAAATGAGGTGATAAGAAACTGAAAACGTTTTAATAACCAACACCGACGAACGAGTGTAAACTGCTTCCAGATACGAACCTCCAAGGGAATCCCCGGGAGGAAGTCTGTAAAGTAGCCACGTTCAATTAGTAGGCTAGCGGTGTCAAAGAGGACGGAAGCTTTGTAGTTTCAATAATTTTAATTATGTCGCGCTGTCCATTGTCAAGTCTTTTGAAGGCCGCTCTAATACTCCACGCGGAGTGTATGGACGGAAGCTTTGTAGTTTGAATAATTTTAATTATGTCGCGCTATCCATTGTCAAGTCTTTTGAAGGCCGCTCCAATACTCCACGCGGAGTGTATGGACGGAAGCTTTCAAGTTTCAATAATTTTAATTATATCGCGCTGTCCATTGTCAAGTCTTTTGAAAGCCGCTCTAATACTCCACGCGGAGTGTATGGACGGAAGCTTTGTAGTTTCAATAATTTTAATTATATCGCGCTGTCCATTGTCAAGTCTTTTGAAGGCCGCTCTAATACTCCACGCGGAGTGTATGGACGGAAGCTTTGTAGTTTGAATAATTTTAATTATGTCGCGCTATCCATTGTCAAGTCTTTTGAAGGCCGCTCCAATACTCCACGCGGAGTGTATGGACGGAAGCTTTGTAGTTTCAATAATTTTAATTATATCGCGCTGTCCATCGTCAAGTCTTTTGAAGGCCGCTCTAATACTCCACGCGGAGTGTATTGACGGAAGCTTTGTAGTTTCAATAATTTTAATTATATCGCGCTGTCCATTGTCAAGTCTTTTGAAGGCCGCTCTAATACTCCACGCGGAGTGTATGGACGGAAGCTTTGTAGTTTGAATAATTTTAATTATGTCGCGCTATCCATTGTCAAGTCTTTTGAAGGCCGCTCCAATACTCCACGCGGAGTGTATGGACGGAAGCTTTGTAGTTTCAATAATTTTAATCATATCGCGCTGTCCATTGTCAAGTCTTTTGAAGGCCGCTCTAATACTCCACGCGGAGTGTATGGACGGAAGCTTTGTAGTTTCAATAATTTTAATTATATCGCGCTGTCCATTGTCAAGTCTTTTGAAGGCCGCTCTAATACTCCACGCGGAGTGTATGGACGGAAGCTTTGTAGTTTGAATAATTTTAATTATGTCGCGCTATCCATTGTCAAGTCTTTTGAAGGCCGCTGCAATACTCCACGCGGAGTGTATGGACGGAAGCTTTGTAGTTTGAATAATTTTAATTATGTCGCGCTATCCATTGTCAAGTCTTTTGAAGGCCGCTCTAATACTCCACGCGGAGTGTATGGACGGAAGCTTTGTAGTTTCAATAATTTTAATTATATCGCGCTGTCCATTGTCAAGTCTTTTGAAGGCCGCTCTAATACTCCACGCGGAGTGTATGGACGGAAGCTTTGTAGTTTGAATAATTTTAATTATGTCGCTCTGGCCATTGTCGTCAAGTCTTTTGAAGACCGCTCCAATACTCCACGCGGAGTGTATGGACGGAAGCTTTGTAGTTTGAATAATTTTAATTATGTCGCTGTCCATTGTCGTCAAGTCTTTTGAAGGCCGCTCCAATATTCCACGCGGAGTGTATGGACGGAAGCTTTGTAGTTTGAATAATTTTAATTATGTCGCTCTGGCCATTGTCGTCAAGTCTTTTGAAGACCGCTCCAATACTCCACGCGGAGTGTATGGACGGAAGCTTTGTAGTTTGAATAATTTTAATTATGTCGCTGTCCATTGTCGTCAAGTCTTTTGAAGGCCGCTCCAATATTCCACGCGGAGTGTATGGACGGAAGCTTTGTAGTTTGAATAATTTTAATTATGTCGCTCTGGCCATTGTCGTCAAGTCTTTTGAAGGCCGCTCCAATACTCCACTTGGAGTGTATGGACGGAAGCTTTGTAGTTTCAATAATTTTAATTATGTCGCGCTATCCATTGTCGTCAAGTCTTTTGAAGACCGCTCCAATACTCCACTTGGAGTGTATGATCGGAAGCTTTGTAGTTTGAATAATTTTAATTATGTCGCGCTATCCATTGTCGTCAAGTCTTTTGAAGACCGCTCCAATACTCCACTTGGAGTGTATGGACGGAAGCTTTGTAGTTTCAATAATTTTAATTATGTCGCGCTATCCATTGTCGTCAAGTCTTTTGAAGACCGCTCCAATACTCCACGCGGAGTGTATGGTCGGAAGCTTTGTAGTTTGAATAATTTTAATTATGTCGCTCTGGCCATTGTCGTCAAGTCTTTTGAAGGCCGCTCCAATATTCCACGCGGAGTGTATGGACGGAAGCTTTGTAGTTTGAATAATTTTAATTATGTCGCTCTGGCCATTGTCGTCAAGTCTTTTGAAGGCCGCTCCAATACTCCACGCGGAGTGTATGGACGGAAGCTTTGTAGTTTCAATAATTTTAATTATATCGCGCTGTCCATTGTCAAGTCTTTTGAAGGCCGCTCTAATACTCCACGCGGAGTGTATGGACGGAAGCTTTGTAGTTTCAATAATTTTAATTATATCGCGCTGTCCATTGTCAAGTCTTTTGAAGGCCGCTCTAATACTCCACGCGGAGTGTATGGACGGAAGCTTTGTAGTTTGAATAATTTTAATTATGTCGCGCTATCCATTGTCAAGTCTTTTGAAGGCCGCTCCAATACTCCACGCGGAGTGTATGGACGGAAGCTTTGTAGTTTCAATAATTTTAATTATGTCGCGCTGTCCATTGTCAAGTCTTTTGAAGGCCGCTCCAATACTCCACGCGGACTGTATGGACGGAAGCTTTGTAGTTTCAATAATTTTAATTATGTCGCTGTCCATTGTCGTCAAGTCTTTTGAAGGCCGCTCCAATACTCCACGCGGAGTGTATGGACGGAAGCTTTGTAGTTTGAATAATTTTAATTATATCGCGCTGTCCATTGTCAAGTCTTTTGAAGGCCGCTCCAATACTCCACGCGGAGTGTATGGACGGAAGCTTTGTAGTTTCAATAATATTAATTATATCGCGCTATCCATTGTCGTGAAGTCTTTTGAAGGCCGCTCCAATACTCCACGCGGAGTGTATGGACGGAAGCTTTGTAGTTTCAATAATTTTAATTATGTCGCGATGACCATTGTCGTCAAGTCTTTTGAAGGCCGCTCCAATACTCCACGCGGAGTGTATGGACGGTAGCTTTGTAGTTTCAATAATTTTAATTATATCGCGCTATCCATTGTCGTGAAGTCTTTTGAAGGCCGCTCCAATACTCCACGCGGAGTGTATGGACGGAAGCTTTGTAGTTTGAATAATTTTAATTATGTCGCGCTATCCATTGTCGTGAAGTCTTTTGAAGGCCGCTCCAATACTCCACGCGGAGTGTATGGAC